>NC_068319.1:1867445-2064689 GCF_025860055.1 Xyrauchen texanus | reverse complement strand
ACTAATAATAAAAATAATAGAAACATTACAGTTCTACTTTTTGTTCCAGCCTGAGGACCCAACAATTGTCTGCAGGGATCTCATTATGCCTACACTGTAATAAAATTTTTATTCATAAAGCCTTCTTGGACATTTGGGTCAATTTAACAAAATGAAATATTCTATTGGGTAAAAAAAATAAATAAATGTATTATGAAGCAAAATTGGTCATTTAAATGTTACCTGATCATAAAAACGTTATTCTTTCTTATAATTTCCATTTGTAGAGCATCTTTCATTCACACAGCTCTTTCAAGCTATCATCTGGTACCTGTGTATTGACAACATTAAACAGTTCAATGACGAGTGGCAAATTCTGCATTAAATAGGAGAGCAGATTTGGGCATATGAATATATAGACACTGGAGCCTTACATTTAAGACACAGAATGTTCCTTTAATTCATTATTTAGTTATTAGCATGACCACATGCCATCAGTAAACACGTCATGAACTTCATCTGAGCTTATTTGTAAGCTGTAAGCATCAGTACTACCTGCTTCCTGCTTTTACACTGTGGCTATCCGCACATGACTCACCCTGTGGTCTGTGTGGGTCCTAATGCCCCAGTATAGTGACGGGGCCACTATACTATAAAAAGGATGAGACGTTAAACCCAGATTCTAACTCCCAGTCGTCATTAAAAATCCCAGGGCACTTCTCGTAAATAGTAGGGGGTGTAACCCCAGTGTCCTTGCCAAATTCCCCCCATTGGCATTTATCCATCATGGCCTCCTAACAGTCTCCATCCATTTATTTGCTGTATCAGTCCACTCTCTCCTCTCCACCAACAGCTGGTGTGTAGTGAGCCTACTGCTGAACTATGGCATCATCCATGTGGCTTCACACTTGAGGAGAGTTCACTGTGTAAAGTGCTTTGAGTGTAGTATAAGAAAAAGTGCTATATAAATGCAACATTCACATAGAAAACCACTTTCATGAAGCAGATAATTCTGAAAATTTGGTTAAATATGATTTACACTAATAATAATGAATAATCTCTTTAATAATTAAAAGGTTTAAAGGTCATAAAAAAATTGAAAATTAACATTTCTAACACATTTTATACATCACTCACTTCTGATAACTGCATAGCAACATTAAAAAGAGAAAATAGAAAATATTTAACAGCAAAATTATAAAATGACTGAAATAAATGTGATAAAAAGCAAAACAGTAAAAGCTGTATTCATGTTGAACATTTGCATTATACATGAGAGCAGTTTTGGGGGAGTTTAATATCTCCATTTGTTTTAAGACTTCACAATAGAGACCATGTGAGGGAATATATCACTAATAAACTTCTGATAAATATTATACAAAAAGTGTTTTTTCATATGAATTATCAAATTCATATATTCACTGAAATGAAAAGAAGAAGAGTGGACCAGACACACTTCCTAATATTGAAACACACTAGAATAAGCTTCTTATTTATTCATTTGGCTACTTGTACTTGTATGATTCATTATTTAATTTCTTAACATCTGATACTCTTATAAAAGCAAATAATGGGGCAAAGAAGAAAAACTGATTCATCAGAAAAGACAAAAAAGAAACGAGTTATAATCAAACTACAATGATTGTATTTGTTGTGTCTCGGTGGATTGTGGTATTTGTATCTCCTCCTCAGAGAAAGCTCTTTCAAAAACATGTTTTAACTTTAATGAAAGTTTAAACTTCTCCTTAATATCCTGCCCTATGAAAAAATACAGAACTGGATTCAGACAGCTGTTGAAATACGCCAAAGAGATGACCAATGGGGCAAGTCTATCGGCCAACATGACACTTTCATTCACACCAAATATCCAGAGCAAATCCACAATGTGGTACGGCAGCCAACACAGAAAAAATGCCACAATAACAGCCGACATGATGCGAAACGCTCGTCCAGAGTGAAAACGACTCCTGCCCAACTTTCGTGTGATGAATCCATAACATGTGACGATGCATATGAGAGGAATCAAAAAACCAATCACAAACCTGATTATAGTCAACTTTCTATAAGTTTGAAAGTCATCACCAAAAAACGCTAGACAGTGTGTGTTGTTATTATATTCAAAGGTTCTTGTTAATATCATAAAGGGCACATCAAGAGTTATAGACAGGATCCAGGCCGCTCCACAGGACAGTCGCGCAAGCAACAGACTTCGATGATTTTTAGCCCAAACTGGAGTGATCACCTGTGTAAACCGATCCAGACTAATCAAACTCAAGATGAAGACACTAGCAAACATGCTGACATACATAACAAATCGAAGAATCTTGCAAATGACAGATCCTAATGGCCAGTGATCAAGAAATTTCCCTATTAAAATGAACAGTGGGGAAAAGCAGCACAGGAGGTCTGCAATCGCTAGATTAAGGAACCATATCGTATTAACGGTCCTCTTCATCTTCATTCCAGCGATGTACACAACAAAGACATTTCCTGGAACTCCGAGGAGAAACGTCAGATAGTAGAAGATCTGAGAAATCACTGAGAAGTAATAATTATCCATCACTGTGATTGAACTGATGCTGTCCAATGCGTCTCGTTTATCCTGTTAATATCACATTACATATCAAATGTCACATCATGAGTCATATTTATGCATCCTACCTTTAAACAACATAATCATGTATTTATACATCTTGCATTTTCCATTCATACATTCATAGAATTTGTAATAAAACATTTTTGAGTCAGATAATCAAATATAATTTAAGTCAAATATCTTGGTAGTTTATGATACCATTTTCTTACCTTGTTGGCTGCTCAAGTGATACTGATCTAAGAAATGACAGGAAGACTAAATACTGATTTCCCATGAAGAAATTCTACAGATGTGGTCACAAGATGATTCTGTAGATACCAGGGCTGCAAACCAGTCACGCAATTGACACTTATCTCATGCCACACATCCATTTCCTCACGCAGTGATAACGTCACACCTATGACCTATTGCTGTCAAAGAGTCTGTCAAAAAGTCTTTTGTAAGTCGCTTTGGATAAAAGTGTCTACCAAATGAATAAATGAATAAATGTAAATGTAAAGACTTCACTATCCACACTGAGAGCTTGAAGTTTTGGTGCTCAAAGTTATTTTTATTGGAAATTCAGTTTGAAATGAACTTCCAGTGTGACTGTCACAATTGTTCTCTCTTCAAAGTGCCCTTCCTTCTTATGATGTTTGGAATACAGGATTGGCTTCGTTTTTGCATCTACACTAACCTAAAGGATTATTAGGAACACCTGTTCAATTTCTCATTAATGCAATTATCTAATCAACCAATCACATGGCAGTTGCTTCAATGCATTTAGGGGTGTGGTCCTGGTCAAGACAATCTCCTGAACTCCAAACTGAATGTCAGAATGGGAAAGAAAGGTGATTTAAGCAATTTAGAGCGTGGCATGGTTGTTGGTGCCAGACGGGCCGGTCTGAGTATTTCACAATCTGCTCAGTTACTGGGATTTTCACGCACAACCATTTCTAGGGTTTACAAAGAATGGTGTGAAAAGGGAAAAACATCCAGTATCGCGGCAGTCCTGTGGGCTGAAAATGCCTTGTTGATGCTAGAGGTCAGAGGAGAATGGGCCGACTGATTCAAGCTGATAGAAGAGCAACTTTGCCTGAAATAACCACTCGTTACAACCGAGGTATGCAGCAAAGCATTTGTGAAGCCACAACACGCACAACCTTGAGGCGGATGGGCTACAACAGCAGAAGACCCCACCGGGTACCACTCATCTCCACTACAAATAGGAAGAATAGGCTACAATTTGCAAGAGCTCACCAAAATTGGACAGTTGAAGACTGGAAAAATGTTGCCTGGTCTGATGAGTCTCGATTTCTGTTGAGATATTCAGATGGTAGAGTCAGAATTTGGCGTAAACAGAATGAGAACATGGATCCATCATGTCTTGTTACCACTGTGCAGGCTGGTGGTGGTGGTGTAATGGTGTGGGGGATGTTTTCTTGGCACACTTTATGCCCCTTAGTGCCAATTGGGCATCGTTTAAATGCCACGGCCTACCTGAGCATTGTTTCTGACCATGTCCATCCCTTTATGGCCACCATGTACCCATCCTCTGATGGCTACTTCCAGCAGGATAATGCACCATGTCACAAAGCTTGAATCATTTCAAATTGGTTTCTTGAACATGACAATGAGTTCACTGTACTAAAATGGCCCCCACAGTCACCAGATCTCAACCCAATAGAGCATCTTTGGGATGTGGTGGAACGGGAGCTTCGTGCCCTGGATGTGCATTCCACAAATCTCCATCAACTGCAAGATGCTATCCTATCAATATGGGCCAACATTTCTAAAGAATGCTTTCAGCACCTTGTTGAATCAATACCATGTAGAATTAAGGCAGTTCTGAAGGCGAAAGGGGGTCAAACACAGTATTAGTATGGTGTTCCTAATAATCCTTTAGGTGAGTGTATATATCTTTACAACATTTGATCAGTGCATTGGTATTTTTCATGTGGTGGATCCATTAGAGTGGGGCGTGATCTGAGCAGAGGGTGAAGGCCCACCCCAACAGGTAGTACTGGAGAGTGAGGACCACTCACTTGATAGCGAGACACTCCTTTTCTACAATGCTGTACTTCGTCTCCCTCAACGAGAGCTTGCAGCTAATGTTCATCACAATGCGCTCTTCCCCCTTCACCACTTGCAAGAGCATGGCCCCAAGCCATCTGTCTGAAGTGTTCGTCTGCAAGATAAAAGGGAGGGAGAAATCGGGTGAATGTAAAAGCGCCCCCCCGCAAAGTGCGGCTTTAACCTGTGTGATTAACTGTTGGCACTGCTCCGTCCACTGGACCGGGTCTGGATCTCCCTTTTTAGTGAGATCAGTCAGCGCGGCTGGTGACATCCGAATAATTAGGTGAATAATTAAATCTCAATAGCCAGCCAGCCCCAGGAACTGTCTCACCCTCTTGTTGGTCATGGGGTGTGCAGGTCGCAATCGCCGCAGTCTTGTCAATTTTGGGACGCACCTGCCAGTGACCCAAGTGGAATCCCAGATATTGTACCTCCACCCACGTTGAATGAAATATGATGCTTTAAAAATGGTATAAAACACAGGTTATATTGTGCTTGTGTAACGCTGTTAAATGAAGGCACAAATAATAAATCAACAGTCAAACGATTTAATAAACACATAAAAAGATGGACCCATACACAAGAACACGCATTTGAACCAACAGTGTTCCAGAAATATCTGAAAACGAAGACAGCTGCCTCATCAAAGGTACTTTTAATTTGTTTTTCGGCATCAGCAACAGAGAGCATGTGCTGTAATTTAGCAATATTTCTCGGGTGGAAGAATGCTGTTCTACAAACATTGGTAATTTGATTTTCAAAAGGACTGATTGGTATCAAATATGACACCTAAATTCTTCGCTGTTGTAGATGATGTAACAGTACATCCATCGAGAGTCAAATTATATTTTGGTGGCTTATTTTTAGAGTTTTTTGGTCCAATCATTAGTACCTCTGTTTTGTCAGAATTGAGTAGAAGGACATTTATGGCCATCCACTCTTTTATTTCATTGATACTATGCTAATTTGGAGAATTGTGAAATCTCATCAGGTTTGAAGAAAAATAAAGTTGTGTTTCGTTGGCATAACAGTGGAAACTTATTCCACGATTCCTGATAATATCTCGCAGGGGAAGCATATACAAGGAGAAAAGCAGAGGCCCTAAAACTGATCCCTGTGGCACTCCATACTTTACTTATGTTAGGTTTGACAATTCCTCATTTACATAGACAAAGTGGTAGCGGTCTGCTAAATAGGACCTAAACCATGCTAATGCAACTCCACAAATGCCAACATAATTCTCCAGCCTATTCAAGAGAATGTCGTGATCTATCGTGTCTAATGCAGCACTAAGATCTAAAAGCACTAGAAGAGAAATGCAGCCGCGATCAGATGATAAGAGCAAGTCATTAGAAACTCTGATAAGTGCAGTCTCTGTACTGTGATGAGGCCTAAATCCTGACTGAAATTCTTCATATATACTATTTCACTGTATAAAGGAACATATTTGGGAGGATACTACCTTTTCTAGTATTTTCGACATAAACGGGAGATTTGAAATCAATACAAGATTTTGACCCCGTTTCTGATCTATTCTGTTCCTCCTAACTCCACAATTAGGGACATAAATATTTGAAAATACCATTACAGTATCTCAAATCTAGCCTTAACCTTCAAGAAACATCCTTTTACAATTTCATCAACTTCATCGGATATTGGAATTACATTCTTGGAAAATAAAATAGCAACACCTCCATTAATGGAGGATTTATGACTAAAATGACTCGACCGTTCCTTTCTCTCTTCCAATCCACCTCATTTCTAATGTCACTATGTGTTTCTTGTACAAACATGACATCAACAGACTTTTGACTTGTGAATTCAAACAACATCATCCTTTTCTGAACATCTTTAACTCCATTTAAATTAAGACTTCCAATTTTAAACTGATTCATTTTGTTATTCAGATTTGAAAAAAAAAATGACACAAATCAACAAATGACCTAAAGTGAAATAATTAAACTGTGACATCCCTGTCATCATTAGAGTTTTACTTTTTGAGCTTGTTTAAATATTTCTGTAAACGAGAGACCTCAAGTTCAGAAAAGACCTTCTTTTATGAAATATCTCTTTCTTTCACAAACTGTGCACAGTCAGGGAAATAATCTTCAACACACTCCCTTTAGCCCCTTTATTTCCTTCAGAAACAGGCTAATATCCTCAACTTTGTACAGTACATGTAATGAGTATCTATTATGTGATGAGTGCTGATTTATGCCTGCAGGTGGCAGTAATGTGTTATATAAAATGAAGTGCATTTGCTAGAGGAAGTGGTGGTAATGGAGACATGCTTGGTGTTCCACATGGAATAAAGACGCCAGTACCAGCCCTTCTTTGTATCTTTTGTATTTGTTGTCTCTGGAACAATACAGTACATATTTACATTTTCATTTTGAGAGCACAGAGAAGCATTGAAACACACAGAAAGACTAGAATCTGAATCATCATTACTATGAAAACCCCACAATCATCTTTAACTTGTTTACTTGTTTTAGCACCTGGACTTCTGAAGATCACATTCGTCAGTCAATTTCCTTTCTTCATTTCCAAGTTCCTCATCCTGCTCTAAAGATACCGGAGATGAAACACTTTTTGACTGAATTTCAGCAGTTTCTGTCACTAAACATTCTTCCACAGTATCCACAGGAGGAGAGGCGGGTGTTGTGTCGAAGTCTGTTTCCCCCCTAGCCCCGCCCCCTTCCAAAAGACGAGCGAAGCGCGCGTTCCATAAAAGCTCGCCCCCGAGATGCTGTGCTCGTACCACTGAGGTTCTACGGAGACCGCGAAGGCTCAAAAACGATTTTAACGAGCTTTATCTGTAGAATGTTGTATTCTAGAAGTGAGAGGCAAATGTCATAATTGTCCAGTTATATTTTGGAAATGGATCTTTATGAACACAACCAACTACTGTTATTTCTATCAATATATAATATTATATTTGTCAGAGTTTTTATTTTGAATATTGTAGACTATTGGAATAAATGCACGCTCACTCACATAACTGAGTTTATGGGGTAAATATGAGCTCTCCATATTGAACACAGTGTCTGACACTAACATTCCCAGCTGTCAGAATGTGTTCCCCCTGCAATAATGGGGTGGTTTTAAGGGGCAAAGATAAAACTTAAAAATGTTTTATCTACAATTTCTTCGTTTTCTCAGTAAACTGCGGCGAAAGTGCACTTGTTGGGACAGAAAACCATCAGATTTAATTTACTGTTACAGCTGAACTAAAGTGGACAACGGCGCTCTCTTGTGGCCAAATCACGTAATTGCATTTCTACAAAAAAAAAAAAAAAAAAAAAAGGCATCGCTAAGGGGGAAAAAATAAATATGTAAGAACGGTAGCATATTTAGCCTATAAACTCACAGTTATGTGAGTGAGCGTGCATTTATTACAATAGTCTACAATATTAAAAATAAAAACTCTCACAAATATAATATTATATATTGATAGAAATAACAGTAGGTGGTTGTGTTAAATAAGACATTAAAATGCAACAAACATAGGTTCTTGTTACCCCTTTTCCAAAATATAACTAGACTGTTATGAAATGTGCCTCTCACTTCTAGAATACAACATTCTACAGATAAAGCTCGTTAAAAACTCTAGATTTGAGCCTTCGCGCTCTCCGTAGAACCTCAGTGGTACGAGCACAGCATCTCGGGGGCGAGCTTTTAGGGAAAGCGCGCTTCCCTCATCGTTTGGGATTAGCCCTTTTCAAAAATATAACTAGACATTTGCCTTTCATTTCTAGAATACAACATAAAGCGCGTTAAAAACTCTAGATTTGAGCCTTCGCGCTCTCCGTAGAACCTCCGTGTTTTATTTTCAAGGCAAATGTGAGGCATTGTGGAACACTTCAGAGTATATGAAACAGAAAATAACAACTAAAATATAAAATTAACATATATGTAAAAAAAATTCAATAAAATACTGGGATATAAAGTGCTATATAATGTTAGGGCAGTTACATTAATTTGAAAAGCTGTAACATTTGTATTGATTTTATAAGCTTTTTTTTGTGATCTCATGTTTGAAAGGGTTTCAAAGTATATTGTGAGATCAGTATTACAAAAGGTGATATATTTACATTTTCATTTATTCATTTGGCAGACACTTTTATCCAAAGCGACTTACAAAAGAGGAAAACATAATCGAATCATTTTAATGAGACAGTGATACAAAAGTGCCATATTATAACGTTTCACAAGCATCAGAATAATATTAAAAACAGATTAAAGTGCAACAAGAATTTATTTTATTTATTTATTTATGAGTGAATTTTTGAGTGCTCATGGAAAAGATGTGTTTTAAGTAGTTTTTTGAAGACCGAGAGTGAGTCAGCTTCACGGATGGATTTGGGAAGGTCATTCCATTAATGTGGCATGATGAAGCTGAATGTCCGGGAAAGTGTTTTGCTGTGAGAATATGACCATTGCAACGTTGTGGTCGCGGCTTTCCTTCTCGTGGGTCCTTATACCTACGGGTAAATCCCCACGGTCCATAAGGTAAGTGCTTTGACTCTCTCTCTCTCAGATTAATGTCAGTCAGAAAGATGGTTAAGAACTGATGTAAGTTTATAAACACTGAATATATGCACAAATAAGTGTGTAAAATTTATCAAGGTGGGATTAGTGAATTACTGTATTTTGTAGAATGTCCCATTTAACATGAAAGAACACACTTCCATGAAGAAGGGCGTAGATTTATATGACCCGCCGATATTTATACCATGTTCAATGGAAACATGTAAGTGCTTCACGCTGCAACCCCCCAATGTTCAAGCTAAATCTACACCCGTGTCCATGAACCAGTTCATCTCCATTCAATAGTCATAAACAATTATTTATCAAATAAAATGTAATCGTTGAAAAAAGAATAAAGAAAAACAGAAGCTATATATATTAAATTTCTTCTCTATATTCTCCACGTTACACTGCAGATGTTTTTACACAGTATATTTTACACCATGATTATATGCAGTTACCTGAAGAATATATTTTTAATCTAAACATAAAAATGACTTAATGATACTTTAAATAAATCTAAATGAAATGCACAGGACACCAGACACACTTCCTAAAAGTGCTAGAATACACAACCTGTTATGTTTTATCATTTAACATCAGTTCATTTTACACATCAGACATTTCAGATCGCCATATGTGATAGTTTTGAAAAGAAAAGAAATATGGCAAAAGAGTTTTTCTTAAAGAAAGTTGTGTAGACGAGGATTTGGCAAAAGTTATTTAGACGAAAGATTTATTAATCGGAAAAGACTGAATAAATTATTTACTTTTCAAACTACAATGATTGTATTTGTTGTGTCTCGGTGGATTGTGGTATTTGTATCCCCTCCTCAGAGAAAGCTCTTTCAAAAACATGTTTTAACTTTAATGAAAGTTTAAACTTCTCCTTAATATCCTGCCCTATGAAAAAATACAGAACTGGATTCAGACAGCTGTTGAAATACGCCAAAGAGACGACCAATGGGACAAATCTACTGGCCATCATGACACTTTCATTCACACCAAATATCAAGATAAAATACACAATGTTGTATGGCAGCAAACACAGAAAAAATGCCACAATAACAGCCGACATGATGCGAAACGCTCGTCCAGAGTGAAAACGACTCCTGCCTAACTTTCGTGCGATTAATCCATAACATGTGACGATGCATATGAGAGGAATCACAAAAACAAACACAAAGATGATAATAGTAAACTTTCTATATGTTTTAGAGTCATCATAATCAAACGCTAGGCAGTATGTGTTGTTATCATATTCAAAGGTTCTTCTTAATATCATAAAGGGCACATTAAGAGCAATAGACAGGATCCAGGCCGTTACACAGGACAGTCGCGCAAGCAACAGACTGCGATGATTTTTAGCCCAAACTGGAGTGATCACCTGTGTAAACCGATCCAGACTAATCAAACTCAAGATGAAGACACTAGCAAACACGGTGGCATACATAACCAATGGAAGAATCTTGCACATGACAGATCCAAATGGCCAGGGATCACCAAAGTGCCATATTATTAAGAACAGTGTAGAAAGGCAGCACAGGAGGTCTGCAATCGCTAGATTAAGGAACCATATTGTATTAACGGTCCTCTTCATCTTCATTCCAGCGATGTACACAACAAAGACATTTCCTGGAACTCCGAGGAGAATCGTCAGATAGAAGAAGATCTGAGAAATCACTTTTATTGTGTTTTCCAAACTTTTATAATCATTCTCCATCACTGTGAATGAGTTGATGTTGTAAAACGTCTTGTTTATCCTGTTAATATCACATTACATGTCAAATGTCACATCATGAGTCATATTTATGTGTCCTACCTTTAAACAATATAATCATGTATTTATACATCTTACATTTTCCATTCATACATTCATAGAATTTGTTCTTACATTACTTTAATGAGTCAGATAATCAAATATAATTTATGAAGATGTCAAATATCTTGGTAGTTTATGATACCATTTACTTACATTGTTGGCTGCTCAAGTGATACTGATCCAAGAAATGACAGGAAGACCTTTAAATACTGATTCCTCACGTAGAAATTATACAGATGTGGTCACAAGATGAGTTTGTAGAAACCAGGGCTGCAAACCAGTCACGCAATTGACAATTCTCACGCACACATCCCTTTTCTCATGCAGAGATAATATCGTGGAGCAAAGAGGACACTGACATTCAGACTTATCACCCCTATGACCTATTGCTGTCAAAGACTTCACCATCCACTCTGAGAGCTTTGAGAAGCTTGAAACGATCTTCCAGTGGGACTGTCACAATTTTTCTTCTTTCGAAGTGCCCCTAAGGCATTATTTATGACGTTTGGAACAGAGGATTGGCTTTGTTTTTGCATAAATATATTTGTTGCAAATATTTTACATATGGCCGTACATGTAAAACACAATATGCATGTTAATGGTTTTCACTGATATAATAAGTTATCTGTACTGCACATACAGTATTTGCAACATATCTGTTGTAGTACTTTGAGTAAAGTGTCAGAAAGTATGTAAATGTAAAATTCATTAATTTGCATATTTCCAAATATTATTGTAACACATGCACGTGCTGCCACAATTACACTTTCATATATGTAACACACAATTTCCCAAGTCACAGTGTAATTTTATACAACCAATATGCCCAAATAAATGAACAATGATTGTAGAAATATTCATGTATGGCCATATCTCTGATTTCTGTTTGGGATAACGTGTGTGTAAGTGGTTTTGTGTTTCTGCAAGGTGTTCACAGAAGTAAAATATAATATGGAATATTCTCAATAGGCTATGTTATAGAAAACAAATGTATACTTCTTGTTTGCAGTAGTCTTTCAATTAATGTTTGCAGGGGAAAACACAGACCAAGGAATGAAATTGCACAAAATGTTTTGTCAGTCGGATGAAACAATAGAAAATGCAGTAACCAATCAGTTTTTAAAAATGAAAAAGTAACCAAACATTGTATTCTGTCTTGATGTGGGTTCAGTAGATCATCATCATCATCATCATCAGTAGCAGCAGCATCATCGTCAGCACCCTCTTCCTCAGGAATCTGAACAGATTTCCATAACTGGAATGTTGTGACTGGATGTTTTGAGGAGTTTTGGGTAAAGTCAGTATGGTGTTCATAAGCTGTAACAGCAAAGGTGTTACTGCTTTCACAGCCTTGCTGGCCTAAGACTGGCTGAGCCACAGGCCATCACAAACCACATCCATAAAACTTAAAATAATGCAGTGCAGCTAAGAACTGCACTGCTGGACTTAAGGTGTAGTTTCTTCTTCTAGCTCTCTGTAGGTGTGGTTTCACAACCTGCAGAAATTCAAGGTTCTTGGTACTTGGTGTCCATACCTTAACGGTATTCAAAGTGCTTTACACTGTGACTCATTCATACACCAATGGCGGCAGAAGGGCCAAAAAAAAGGGGCACTAAGAGAATGCGTTGGGGGTTGGTGCTTGTACAAATTATCCAGTTGTTAAAAATATACAATTAAAAGTGAAGACAGTGAACGCTCAATAAAGTTGGCAATAAAGGTGTAAAGTTTTTCAACTACTGTAAAAAAACTGATTAAGTGTATGCTTGACTTTGCACTCTCCACTGAAATGAACATACAATGCCCTTTCATTTTGTTTTTGTATACTGGACTGTAGTCCTTTGTAAGGCCTGCTCATGTTGGCTGCTCCATCATAACCCTGGCTATGGATGTCCTCAACTTTCAGCTGGTTCTCCTTCTGTTGACTGAACATCACAGAGCTGATTGAAGAGCTCCTTTATGGTCATGTCATGTACATAACGTGCTTTAGGCATGCTGCATGGAGGCATGAGGACTGCAGATGTGGCCAGGGCAACAAATTGCAATGTCCATACTTTGAGAAGCCTAAGACAGTGCTACAGGGAGACAGGAAGGACAGCTGATCATCCTCGCAGTGGCAGACAACGTGTAACAACACCTGCACAGGCTTGGTATATCCAAATATTACACCTGCAGGACAGGTACAGGATGGCAACAACAACTGCCTGAGTTACACCAGGAATGCACAATCCCTCTCCATCAGTGCTCAGACTGTCTGCAATGGGCTGAGAGAGGCTGGACTGAGGACTTGTAGTCCTGTTGTAAGGTAGGTCCTTACCAGACATCACCAGCAATAATGTCGCCTATGGGGATAAACCCACCTTCACTGGACCAAACAGGACTGCAAAAAGTGCTCTTTACACTTCAGTCATGGTTGTCTCACTAGGGGCGATGGTCGGACTCACGTTTAACGTTGATGGAATGAGCATTACACCAAGGCCTGTACTCTGGAGCAGGATCGATTTGGAGGTGGAGTGTCCATCATGGTCTGGGGCAGTGGGAGTTTTCGGAGAAAGTGGGCTAACTAGGCCCTGTACTGGGGTTGGTGCTCCACATGTGCTGGTTGCCCGTAGGTAACCCTGGCTCACTATCCGTGGTCGCTACTGCTGGCTGCGGCAGGGAATCGACCACCGGAAAAAGGAGAGGATGAGCCCCCCAAAAAAAGATTTAGGAGAGTTGAATGAATTGGAGTTACCTTGGAGACAGAGGGCTAGGACGGAGTCATGCAAGCTGGGGCAGAGGAAGGCTTGGAGTTCCCGCCATAACCCTCAAGGTGAGGAGAGAAAACTAGGAGATTAGTTATTTTGGACAAGGATGATTGAGAGGCTAGATGGAGGATCAGAGTGGCAGCATCATACTCAACCAGGGAGAGATTCCCCACCTCAGGAAGCACTGTTGCACGATAGATATTTAACCCCATGCCATAAATGGGCTTGAGGTACTTATCTGAAAAGTCTGTAGTAGCAGCGAGGCGAAGGAAGGTGGTTGAATATTCCAGTAGGGGAAAATCCAGCCTGAAAAGCTCCAGGAATAAAGTTGTTGGCTCCATGCTCATGTGGGTATGGATGAAGTAAGTTAATCTGTATTCTTTGTTATTTCTTGGCTAGTCCTTCTGTGATTTCTGGTGTCCAAGGTGTGGAAGAGAGGAGATGCAGGAGTATAATCTTTAAATCCTTTAATTACATAAACTGGAGTAGAACATACGAACAAAAAGACTCAACAATAGTAATCAATGGAGTGGATCAAATGCTGGAACAAACACTAAATCTAAACATAGCACAATGCAACACTTCAAACATTACACTTCAAGGACTGACAAACCATGAACAAAACTAGAGGGTTTATATACACATTGAAACTAATGAGGAAATGGCATACAGGTGGGGATAACGATGAACAGATGAGTGATTAGGGCAGTGGGTTCTGGGAAACATAGTGTAGGAGAAAACTTACAAATAAGTGTCTTTGAACACGGTGGAGACAAACTGTGACAAATTTACCCCGTCACTTATTTGCCGACAGCACCAGTTCATTAACATACAATACACCCAAAGATGGCACAAACACTCCCACCCATGCCCACTTGCACTGGCACAAAAATTGTGCTTAGAAGTAATGTTCTCGCAAAAACTGGATAAGACATAGCACACAGCCGTTGAGCTGTGCCTAGCGTGGTCATAAAAATAGAGCCCTAAAACTAAGTCAACTAATATTTTGGTAACATATTTTAATGTTTAAATATTTTTTTATTATTAAATTCAAATTTCTATCTTTATTTAGGCCTACACATTATGATCAACAAGTGTAATAATTGATGTTGATTGATTGTCTAATTGATTTCTTGCCTCATGACTTGCGGTTCAGTTAATGAGTCACTTTTAATTCACTCACCGCATTGATTCATTGAGTTAATTCAGGAATATTGATTCAAACTGATAAAATGTCAGCTGACCAGTTGTTTAGATTGATTAATTAAAATAACCAGATCATAACATTGTTTGTGAATCAAACTGAGCTGTATGTTTGTTTTTGAGTGCATCCAACAAACACAATGCAATAGACAGATGAGTTGTTTTTGTATTTTGCGGTGATCACATTTAAACTGCAAGCTCTCAACCACATAAATTATAGGCTAGTTTCTTTAGCCGTGTTGCGGGAGATTCGTGGCAAAGCACACTTGAACGTTTCGCAGTCCTTGAATGTCTCGTCGGACCAGCCCACAACTCAATCGGCCAGCCTGATCTCATGAAAATTACATGACTGGCGACATTTTTGAGAAATGATGTGTTTATTACACATATCGCGGCAGTTCCAAGATGAAATGTCCACTGTGTGGTGCTAAAAACCTGTTGAGGTGCAATGTACGGTACATTACGTCCCTTTGTTTACATGTACTCTATACTGTACCATCCAAAAATGTTATTAAAGTTGACAAACTAAACATAATTTGAAAGGTTCAGAGTCAATGTTTCATCACTATTTTACAACTGTAATGTTCCAGCAACAGTTATATAATAATTTGTTGTCAGAGTGCAAATGAAAACATGCAAAATCAAAATGGGACTCCATTTCTCCATTATGAAAATGCAATACGCCAGATGAATTCAGTTTGTGTGTGACAAATACTTTGTTTACTTCATATATATTGTTGGCTGCTCAAGTGATACTGATCATGCAAATATCCTTGATATTAAATACTGGTTTCCTTTTAAAAAAGATGCATCAGATAACAACTCTTCCTTTTAGAAGTCTATGTAATTTGCATTCTGTATGCATGTATTTTACTGTGTGTGTGTGTGTGTGTGTGTGTGTAGAGGCCTGTGAAAAATAGGCCCCTCAAATGCAATACGTGATCACATATGGTACTCGTATATGGTAAACTTGAGTCTCATGTTTTTAAAATATAGGATAAGACCCCTTAAAGAGGTTCCAGATGTTCCCTTCTTAAAAATAACAGACTGAAGACACAGAACTAAATGTATGGAAGGTTTTAGCCACGCCTTGTTAGACCTATGTAAGCGAGTTCAAATTCAAGACACATTAGTTGTTTCTGCAGGGGCAACTCGGCTTGTTAGACCTATGTAAGCGAGTGCAATCTCAAGACACATCAGTTGTTTCTGCAGGGGCAACTCGGCTTGTTATCTCTGATTATAAAATCTATTTTCTGCCGTCAAAAACTTATTTCAGAGTGATTTTTCACAAATTGTGCAGAAACCGCAACAATATTTTCCAATGTGACTTACAATTTGAGTGTGTTTCAAACTGGAATCTTAAATTTCATAAAAAGTAGGCATAAGGGGTACAACAGGCCCCCTGAGGTAAAAGGCACATTTGACTTTATTTCCTCCCAAAACACTAACCAGCATCAAATAAGTGCTTTCCTAAACACCTGTTCCCTGCCTGTCACACACTTGATGTTGTGTCGATGTAGAGACACTAGAGGTTCGCTCTTGAGTGCCCCAATCACCTTTGCTTTATTCAGAAAAGGCCAATGAAAATTGGCAAGCCACTCTCCGCCCGGACATACGGGTATAAAAGGAGATGTCGTGCACCACTCATTCAGACTTGTTCTTAAGAGCCGAGCACATGTGTGTGTTTGTCCCATCACTTTACTTTCTGCTGCTGGAAACAGCGAATATAAGCGGTCACCCTCGCACAGTCGAGTGTTGTGCTTCCCCTGGGCGCTTCGGCAGCTGAGTCCACAGGTGTAAAAAGAGAATATTCAAAAGAGTATATTTTCTCTAAAAGAGCTCACACAAATGATTGCCATCTTTTTAAAGATGTCCTTTCGCCTTTGTGCTACTGGGTGTGACCGTTATCTCTCCTCACTGGATGGCTCACTGGATGTCTCGAGTGCTTGGGTCACCAGGACGTCAAAGCAGCTTTTGAGGAGGAGTCATGTTCTCACTGTGAGAACATGGCCATAAGTACTGGCAACTCTCTTCTCAAGTTTTGTCAAAAAAGTTGCAAGATTTGTCGCTAGGTGCTTTTTTGAAAAACAGTTAGCTAAAGTGGTCTAAAAAGTCACTGAATCTAGTTGGCAACACAGGATGGGATGCAGAGCACAGAGAATTTGAGGGTGATTCTTGTCGGCTTGAGCCTGCGTCTCTTCTCCATCTCCAGTCGTCTCATCTGTACATTGTCAAATGATGGCTCACTCTGACATACTGCAATCATTCACGGTGGTTGTTCTGACCTCTCTGAAGTAAATTAAGAGTTTTTTTTTTTTTACATAATTGTGTGTGTAACAGTGCCCCCTTTTGGCTAACCAGCAGCAGTAGCTTTAGTTTAAGTTTTACTTTCTGAGGTAAATTTCCATCAACAGTTAGTTGAGTGTACTGCAGAGCAGAGTGCCAATGCTGTTTTCTCCTGCTGCATTTTTTCCTTTTACATTGTTGCCTTGGATACTATTTGTCCTTTTACAGTGTAATAAGAAAAGTAAAGTTTCTTCGTGGAACCCAAGAAAAGTTATGCCTTGTGTCTTTTTTGGAGAACTTTACACTGTTAGCTAACTGTCGAGCTTTGAAGAAGCAACTCATTGCAAGGACAGTATAGTAAAAGGACAAGAGCACGGTGGGCACAATTGAACAAGGTTATGTGCAGCAATAATGAGTCTACGGTCAGGCAAACGGTACCAGCCATCTTCACAGAATGGAAGTGTGGAAAAACAGCAAGGAGTTACTCAAGGTGCAAAGTCAGTTCAGTCACGTGCTTCAAGACAGTCAAGTGGAGCTTCCACAGCTAGTTCCTCAGTGATAAAAGCTCGGGCTAAGGCAGAGGCTGCCCGTGCTGAACTTTCCTTTGCAGAAGAAGAAGCCAGAATTATAAAGCAAAAAGCTGACCTAGAAGCGAGTCTCCATATTTTAAAAAGTCAGAAGGCTGTTGCTGCTGCAACAGCTGAAGTAGCTGCATATGAAGAAGATGATAAGTCTATCAAGAGTGAACTTAGTCCAGAGTTATTAGAGTTACCTATCAGTTCAGCTCAACGCACCTCTGAATATGTCAGGCAATACTCAGGAGCACATTCTGGGGAATTTCCATAGAAGGTTGATCCACTAGCCTGCCACAAGGTGGCGCGTGTGCAGTGTGAAATGGCCATGAAGAACACAGATACTCAACATTATGAGAAAAAAGTGATGTTGACAATAAACTTTACTACCCGGAACCTGCAAGAGAGTCATTTCATCCTCAAAGGAAGTCTTTATCCGAGACTCAAGGTGTGCAAGACGTAAGGGAGATGTTGAGTGCAGGTCTCCTGAAATTTGACGACCACCCTGAGAATTACTGGGCATGGAAGGCATCATTCCAAAGTGCCATCCAAGATCTCAACCTTTCATCGAGGGAAGAACTGGATTTGATAATGAAATGGCTTGGTGAGGAGTCTGCAGAGCAGGCAAAGAGGATTCGCATGTGTTCAACCCAACAGCAGCACTCAACTTAGTCTGGCAAAGACTAGAAGAATGTTATGGGTCATCAGAAGCAGTAGAACATGCTCTGCTGAAAAAGGTTGAAGATTTCCCTAAACTCACCAACAGAGATAATGTCAGGCTAAGGGAGTTAGGTGACATTCTTCAGGAGATAGGGTGTGCAAAAGAGGGAGGATATTTACCTGGCTTGTCATATTTGGACACAGCTCGTGGAATAAATCACATCGTGGAGAAATTACCTTACAGCTTGCAAGAGAGATGGGTTGCCACAGGATCCAAATATAAGGATGACAATGGAGTCGCATTCCCACCTTTTCGTTTCTTCTCCAGCTTTGTAATACAGCAGGCACGAGTGAAAAATGACCCCAGTTTTGCCTTTACATCCTCCAGCACCCAGAGCTTGAAAACTGAGAAATACACAAGAAGTGGCAACAGAGCTTCTGTAACTGTGCACAAAACAGATGTTCCACAAGATTCTATGACTATCCAGTGTAGCTATGGTGAGAAGATTATGGAAAGTCCTGATAAGTTATGTCCCATACATAAAAAGCCCCACCTGCTAAAAAAATGCAGGAGCTTCAGAGCTAAACATATTGACGAAAGAAAATCATTTCTGAAAGAGAACCGTATTTGTTTCAGATGTTGTGGGTCAGTAAAGCATATGGCAAAAGACTGTAGAGTGACACTTAAATGTCTAGAGTGTAACAGTGAGAAACACGTCTCAGCGCTGCATCCTGGTCCTCCACCCACTACAACAGGGAGCCAAGAAGCCGACAAAGATGATGGCGGGGAGGTGAATGGAAATGCTTTGACACCAGTGACATCCAAATGCACAGAGATATGCGGCAATTCAGATGGTCAACATTCCTGCTCCAAAATCAGTCCAGTGATAGTGTATCCTGCTGGAAGAAGAGAAGAAGCAAAGAAAATGTATGCAGTGTTAGATGAACAGAGTAATAAATCACTCGCTAAATCAGAATTCTTTCATCTTTTTAACATTACAACCACATCAGACCCATACACACTGAAAACTTGCTCAGGGGTAACCAAAGCAATGGGCAGAAGAGCTATAAACTTGATGATTGAATCCATGGATGGCAAAATACAACTATCACTACCAAGTTTAATTGAATGTGACATGATTCCTGATAACCGCACAGAGATCCCATCTCCTGAGGTGGCACGTTGTCATCCACACCTACAGCGAGTTGCTGAGAGGATTCCTCCTCTGGATCCCATCCTCATACTCTTGGGAAGAGATATCCTGCAGGTGCACAAGGTCAGAGAGCAAATTAACAGACCCCACAGTGCTCCTTATGCGCAAAGGCTAGACCTGGGATGGGTCATCGTGGGTGACATCTGCCTAGGAACAACTCACAAGCCATCAAGTGTTAATGTCCTGAAAACACATGTGCTCAGTAACGGCCGCACATCTTTTCTTAGCCCATGCCCAAACAAAATCTTAGTGAAGGAGACTCTCAGTCAGTCATCACATCTCGGCTGTTCTCCAGCCTCTTGTACACAGGAAGAGTGCCATAGTGGTAGTATAGACATGTTGGGATCTGCTGTTTTTGAAGATGAAAAATCAGCGTTTTCAGTGGATGATCAGGTTTTTCTTGACTTGATGGACAGAGAAGTCTATCAAAATGAAGCAAACAGCTGGGTGGCGCCATTACCATTCCGCTCCACCAGACAGTGCCTTCCAAGTAACAGAGAGCAAGCAATGACGCATCTTTATTCTCTCAGGAAAACACTGGACACAAAACCTGACATGAAAAAGCAGTACATTGACTTCAAAACGAGCATTCAGAGCCTGCTCCTCCACTGAAGAAACATAAAGAACACTGGTACTTACCATCATTTTGCGTATATCACCCTCAGAAACCTGACCAGCTAAGAGTGGTATTTGATTCAAGTGCTGAATATGAAGGAGTGTCCTTAAACAAAGTGCTGCTTAGTGGTCCTGATTTGAATAACAGCCTTTTGGGGGTCCTTCTACGTTTCAGAAAAGAACCCATTGCATTCACAGCTGATATACAGCAAATGTTTTATTGTTTTGTTGTACACGAAGACCACAGAGACTACCTCAGGTTCCTTTAGTATGAAGACCACAATCTCAGCAAGAAGGTGAGGGACTACAGAATGAAGGTCCATGTATTTGGAAATAGTCCCTCACCAGCTGTGGCTATTTATTGCATGAGGCGCGCTGCAGCAGAAGGTGAGAGAGAACATTGCGCTGATGCCAAAAGACATTTTTATGTTGATGATGGACTTGCATCTGTACCAACCCCTGAAGAAGCGATTGACATCCTAACAAGATCACAGAAGATGCTAGCTGACTCCAACCTGAAATTGCACAAGATAGCATCCAACAGTCACAAGGTTATGGAAGCTTTTCCAGCTGATGAGAGGGCCAAGGATCTGAAGGATTTGGACCTCACGTCAGATGATCTCCCCTTACAGCGCAGCTTGGAGGTCTTGTGGAACTTGGAAACAGACAGTTTCACATTCAAAGTGTCTCAAGAGGAAAGACCATACACTAAGAGAGGTGTTTTGGCCACATTCAACAGTTTGTATGACCCTTTAGGATTTGTGGCTCCTATAACAATGCAGGGAAAAGCTCTACTTCGTGAACTCTCAGCTGAGCAGAATGACTGGGATGAACTACTTCCTTCCGAAAAGAAGGAAGAATGGAGTAGGTGGAAAGAATCATTGAAAGATCTACAACGTCTCCAGACACCAAGGTGCTATGTTTCGTTCCCACAGCCCTCTGCCCAAAGAAAAGAGCTGTACATCTTTTCGGATGCCTCCATAATAGCAATTGGAGCTGTTGCCTATTTAAAGTGTATCGACAGTGAAGGTCAGGAGTACGTTGGATTCGTTATGGGCAAATCCAAACTAGCCCCACGACCCGCACATACCGTCTCATGACTAGTTGTGCGCAGCTGTTCTAGCTGTGGAGCTTTATGAGCTAGTCAGAGACGAGATAGACATTAACATGGATGCTGTGAAATTCTACACAGACAGTAAAATCGTCCTTGGATACATTCACAACAGCACTAGGAGATTTTACACATATGTTGCAAACAGAGTGATTCGTATCCGTAAGTCTTTTCATCCTGAGCAGTGGCATTACATCTCTACAGAGAACAATCCTGCAGACCATGCCACCAGACCTATCCATGCTTCTCACCTTCAACACACAACTTGGCTCTCGGAACCATCATTCTTAACACAATCCAACCCAGAGCCAGCACAGATTGACATCTTTACTCTAGTGGAACCTGACGTGGATGTGGAGATACGACCTGATGTAACGACTTTGATCACAACAACTTCAGAAACACAGTTAAAGTCACATCGCTTTGAAAGATTCTCTCATTGGATGACTCTGTGCCGCGCCATAGCTTTGCTCATCCGTGTGGCAAGATCATTTAAGACCACTTCAGATCAGAGAAATTTTCAAGGATGGAAGTGTAACACTGAGGCAAGCACCGTAAGTGAGATCTTTCGTGCAAAAGTTGTAATTATTCTCACTGTGCAGTCTGATATCTTCAGGGAAGAATTCAAATGTCTGGAAACGAAGCAGACATTACCAAAGCAGAGTCCACTCAAAAATCTCAAACCCATCATTGATGAAGATGGATTACTTAGGGTCGGAGTTCGTCTCGCACCTGCCAACATGACAAAAGAAGAAAAGAACCCACTTATTATTCCCCGTACTCATTACGTTGCTACTCTCTTAGTGAGATACTACCTTGAGAAGGTGGCACACCAGGGACATCACATCACAGAGGGAGCAATCAGAGCTGCAGGACTATGGATCGTCGGGAGCAAATGCCTGGTCTCATCTGTTATCTTCAAATGTGTTATCTGTCGTAAACTTAGAGGAACACTACAGATTCAAAAGATGGCAGACTTACCAGCTGACAAGCTCTCACCAATGCCACCCTTTACCAACGTTGGACTTGATGTCTTTGGTCCCTGGACAGTTATGACATGTCGCACAAGGGGAGGCAGTGCAGACAATAAAAGGTGGGCAGTACTTTTCACATGCATGATGACAAGAGCTGTACACATTGAGCTTGTGGAATCCATGTCCACATCCAGCTTCATAAATGCATTGAGAAAACTCAGTACATGGACCCGCCAAGCTTCTTCGCTCTGACAGAGGCACTAATTTTATTGGTGCCTGTAAAGAATTGAAAATCGACCACAGTGATGCAACATTAAACAGCTACCTTCAGGAGAAAAACTGTATGTGGCAGTTTAATCCCCCACATTCCTCACACATGGGGGATCATGGGAAAGACTCATCGGGATAGCCAGGTGGATCCTGGATGCCATGCTTCTTCAGTCTGTACATACTCGGCTCACACATGAAGGACTGAGTACCTTGATGGCTGAAGTGATGGCAATAATAAATGCCAGACCATTACTGCCAGTGTCTACCGACCCAGACATGCCAACTGTTTTCACGCCAGCAATGATCTTAACTCTAAAAGTCCAGTGCTCTAGAGGCCCCATCTGGCAACTTTGACCCAGCAGAGCTTCATACAAAACAATGGAAACAGGTTCAGTGTCTTGCAGACATCTTCTGGAAGAGATGGAGGAGGAAGTACCTTGCTACTCTTCAGAGTCGACAGAAATGGACAGATGTTGTCTTGCTCAAAGAAAAACAAGCTCACAGGAATGACTGACCGGTGGGACGTGCCATCAAAACATTCCTCAGCAGTGACAACAAGGTTCGAAAGGCAGAAGTAAAAACAGTAAAAGAAGGAACTGTGAAAGTTTTTCTGAGACCAATCTCTGACATGGTTGTTCTTTTATCTGAGGGACAGTAAAAAGATGTTCTCTGTATCGCTTTTGTGTTAAATCTTGTTTAATGTTTTTGTGACACAACCTTATTGTGCCAGGCGGGGAGTGTTCTGACCTCTCTGAAGTAAATTAAGAGTTTTTTTTTTTTACATAATTGTGTGTGCAACAGTGCCCCCTTTTGGCTAACCAGCAGCAGTAGCTTTAGTTTAAGTTTCACTTTCTGAGGTAAATTTCCATCAACAGTTAGTTGAGTGTAGTGCAGAGCAGAGTGCCAATGCTATTTTCTCCTGCTACCGGTATGCCCGGCTGCATTTTTTCCTTTTACATTGTTGCCTTGGATACTATTTGTCCTTTTACAGTATAATAAGAAAAGTAAAGTTTCTTCGTGGAACCCAAGAAAAGTTATGCCTTTTGTCTTTTTTGGAGAACTTTACACTGTTAGCTAACTGTCGAGCTTTGAAGAAGCAACTCATTGCAAGGACAGTATAATCTTTAAAAAAAATAAAGTTGTTTTCACCGTGTTGGCGCACCTTCGAGTTTCGCTGCCGATGCCTTTCTTTCGAGAGCTGCACGAACTGCTTATTATGACTTTCTCCCTATTCAGTGAGAGCTCAGGTCTCTTATTTTTTGTGATTTTTCTCCCCAATTTTGAATTCCCAATTCCCAGTGCACTTTAAGTCTTTGTGGGGGTGTAGTGACCCTCAATCCGGGTGGCGGAGGATGAATCTCAGTTGCCTCCGTGTTTGAGACCATCAATCTGCGCATCTTATCATGTGGCTTGTTGAGTGTGTGTAAGGGTTGACGATAATGAGGACACTGGAGGCAGGTTGCTCCACTCACAGGTAAGGATTTTTAATGAAAGGTCTTCGACACTTACAGCTTCACAATTATAATTCTTCAGCTTCACAATAATAACTCTCTGGACCCAGACACTCTCTCATTTTTCTGGTGGCATGGGTGCTTTTATGCCGCTCTGGAAAGGAAGTCAGCGGCAGCAATCTGCGGTCCCTGTCTGTGAACCACCTTGAATTTAAATGGCTGGAGAGCCAGATACCACCGGATACTCCGCATGTTGGTATCCTTCATGTAGTGGAGCCATTGGAGAGAGGCATGATCCGAGCAGAGGTAGAAGGCCTGCCCATGCAGTTAGTAGCGGAAGGTGAGGACCGCCCACTTGATGGCCAGACCTTTTCCACAGTGCTGTACTTCGTTTCCTGCAAGGAGAGCTTACGGATGATGTTCCTCACCGGACCCTCCTCCCCTCCACCACCTGCGAGAGTAGGGCCTCCAGTCCTCTGTCTGAAGCGTCTGTCTGTGATAGAAAATGGAGAGAGAGAAATTAGGTATATGCAAAAGTGAACCCCCACAAAGTGCGGCTTTAACCTGGTGAATGCCTGTTGGCACTGCTTCATCCACTGGACCGTGTCTGGAGCCCCCTTTTAGTGAGATCAGTCAATCAAAATAATTAGGCTCAAAGGGCCAATTTGGGGATGCACCTGCCCATGATCCAAGTGGAACCCCAGATACCGTACCTCCACCCGCCCAATCGTGCACTTCTTTCAGTTTGCTGTGAGCCCCGCCCACCGCTACGATCTCAGGACTGCCCTCAGATGTGGTATGTGCCGCTGCCAATCATTACTGTAAACGATAATGTCATCTAAATAGGCAGCGGTGTAAGCTGCATGCGGCCTGAGGATACGGTCCATAAGATGCTGAAACGTAGCCAGGGCATTTTGACACCACGTTGACTTTTCTATAAACCACACAGAAATGTACAGACCCATCACTCTTGGAAACTAGAACAACCAGGCTGGACCAATCGCTGTGGGATAGCTCTATTACCCCATAGCATGCATCGCATCCAATTCTTCCTGAACTATATTCTTTTTGTGTTCAGGCAAGCGATAGGGTCGGCTACATACAACTACTCCCGGTTTGGTCTTGATGTGGTGCTGTATGAGGTTCGTACGACCCGGTAGAGGGGAGAACACATCTGCAAATTCTTGTTGCAACTTGGCCACCTGAACCGGCCTGAGCTCCGCCCTCTCCAAAACTACCATAGCCAATGTCACAGGGACTGCCTCCCTCAATAATTTCAGGAGGTTGAGGTGATATATTTGACGTGCACCCCCTCTACTGGTTCACTTAACCTCATAATTGAGATCCCCCACTCGTCGTATGACCTCAAGGGTCCTTGCCACTTGGTGAGTAATTTGGAGATTGATGTGGGGAGTAATAGGAGTACCTTATCTCCTGGTGCGAATTCTCGCAGCTAAGCTCCTCTGTTACACGGTCAGCTCTGTCATTCTTGAGCTTGGAGCAAATTCTCCTGTGTTAGTGGCCCCAAGGTGTGGAGTTTTGCTATAAGAGCAAGAACCTACTGAATTTCATTCTTGCTATATGAAGGTCCCTCCTCCCAAGCTTCGCAGATGACATCAAGCACCCAGCGCGAGCGCCGCCCATACAGCAGCTCAAACGGGGAAAACACATTGGAGGCTTGCGGGACATCTCGTACAGCAAATAACAGGGGGTCGAGCCACTTATCCCAATTTCTAGCATCCTTGAGCACAAACTTATGAATCATGTTCTTAAGGGTTTTATTAAATCGCTCCACCAGGCCATCTGTCTGTGAATGGTAAATACTGGTGTGAATCGCCTTAATGCTCAATAAGCTTGTTTAGTGTCCGTGACATAAAAGTTGTGCCCTGATCAGTGAGGATTTCTTTCGGAATCCCCACCCGGGAGATTATTCTGAAGAGTGCCTCCACAACACTACGTGCTGAGATGTTGCGTAGAGGCACTACTTCCGGATATCGCATTATATAATCCACCAAGACTAATACAAAGCGATGTCTGCATGCTGTCCTCTCTAATGGCCCGAGGAGGTCCATGCGAATTCTCTCGAAGTGGACCTTGATCTGTGGAAGGGGGCGCAATGGTGCTTTTGGGGTGGACTCAGCAACTGACATTCACAGCACACCGCACACCTGCTGCGGACATCAGCGCCAATGCTTGGCCGATAAAAACAGGCTATTAAGTGGTTCAGTGTCTTTCTTTACCCTAGGTGACCTGCTATCGGATTATAGTGAGCCACCTGGAACACCATTTCCTGGCGGCTCTGCGGTATTAAGAGCTGGGTTGTATCTTCTATTGTGTGTCCTGAATCACTCAATACAACCGCTCGTTTATAATTGCGAAATAGGGATATGAAAGCGTGACATTTGGCCGGAGTTGTTGACCATCGATTACTCTAACTTGGTCGAAGGCGTGCTTGAGGGTTTTGTCTCACGACTGCTCCAAAGGAAAATCCGCTTCGGGAAATCCCCTGAGGATGGGAGGAGCCACAGCAACTCTCCCCCCTCATGTCATCATGACGTGGAGCTGACGATGATGGCCCTGGCTCCGCCTCCCCTGCCAGAGCATCGCACATATCACATCTCATCACTTTTAGGGTGAGACAAGAACTAACCGTGGCCTCCACTCTATGTTTTGTTCTCCGAAATTGAATCACAAGGGTCACCACAGGGTATTTGTGAGTATCCCCATGTACACACTTCACCCTCACCATTTTAGCTGTGCCCAATTCATGGGGTTCAACCAAGCATTGGTGGATAGTTGATTGATTACAACCAGTGCCCACCAACACTTGGTGAGTACCCCCCTTGACCCATACCGGTATGCCCGGCTCATCAGGTATGCTGGGTGTCAGGGATCCGGACACCCAGCAGCGCACATGCCCGTGGAGCCAATCAACCCGGGAAAGCATAGCGGACCTCTGTGCATCAGGCTCAGATTGGGCGAGCAGACCCGAAGGTGATGGCCCAGACGAGTCATCAGCGTCAGACACCGCTGTAATGCTCTCCGATGCAGCGGCAATGTTGTCATCCAATTCCGGGAGCTCAAGGGATCGGCCGGCCGGCTGTGAAGTGGGCCGCACTCATCCCGAGCTCAGACGGAAGCAAGCAAGTGTGCCGGGAGGCGGGTGGTTCGAGGGGATTTACTAACGGAGCCCATCATTATCCCCAAATCGCCTCCATCGCCTGGGGCACCTGCCTCAATCCAGTAGGAAGGAGGCGAGGCGCGAGGGGCAGCTGAAGTGGCTTTCTCTCAAGACAAAAGAAAGCCGTTATGTTCCGTTTTTGTCGGGAAGTTATGGATCAATGGACTACTATGAGGCTTCATAGGTGAGTTGCCTAAATTTTGTTATTGTTTGTTTATATGCTGGTGGTCTGAAAAAGATATAGATTGTACCTGCTGTTGTGATTGTATCTTAAAATGGCTTATATCAATAGTAAATCAAGAAATGTAGCTTTCCAAAGATATGTGGCATGTGTACCAATGTACACACATCAGTTGTATCGCATAGTTTTATTTTTAACATTTATAGTTAAAATGAGATCTATTTAAAATGTTTTGGGTGAGTACCCTCTTCCCCAGGCTCAGTAATGGTCCGCTAGGAACTTGCTCTTTTAGCCGGCTTTCCTGCATGTACAACTTCTGTAAATGATCCAGGATGCATTGAAACATCTGGACTTCAGTGATCCCAAAAGAGTTTGTGTAACTCTACTCATGTCCACCGACTGCCAGTTGCATACTTGCATATAAAACTCTGAATCTGCATCCTCCAAACCACTTAAACATTAAATGAGTCGACCTACTCTAATTATTACTGACTCGTGTGTGTTTTTGGTGCACCATTTACAAACACACATTACTGACAATACAGTAAATGTTGAATCAAAATGTTACCTTGATAATGATCTGTTTAGTTTCTCTACAAGACATTTTCACATTCAAACATTACTATGAATTATTGCACATATTGTCTGTATTTTAGGCTGATAGGATCTGTTTGTGTTGATGTGATTAAAAAGAGGAACTTGTTTTACTTCTAAGTTTGCAGCGGTCTGTTTTTCCTTCCGCAAAAAAGTCCACAAAAGATATTTATAAAAATGACTGATTATTTTGTTTCTGTTCTTTTAAATTCTAACATTAACCCTCTGGTGTCTGAGGGTGTTTGGGGCCCTGGAGAAGTTTTGACATGCCTTGACATTTGTGCTTTTTTCAGTTGCTTAAAAACATATTAATGGATAAAGTCTGATAACACGAATATTTATGTGATTCACACCTGAGGACACAAAGACACTCCTCTGATCCCATCAATGAGGAACGTGACCGAGAGAGAATGAATGTGAGGAGACTTAATGATCAAAATCAAGTTTTAAGTTAAAAGAAGTAATCTGACTTTACTTAATTTTAGACCTACACTACCATTAACTCTTTCCCCGCCAAACACTGAATTTTCTGGGTTTTATGAAAAAACGCTTCCCCGCCAAACACAGAATTTTCCGGGTATCCGTGTTTTAGGTGGTATACGGTAAGGAAGACCCGCACGCATGTTTTGAAAGAGTACGCAACTCTATGATCAAAGAAACAGACTGCGATTGTCTCAAACATGAAAAGTGGAGTATGAGAAGCTCAAAATATCAGACATAAAAATGCCTTTTCCTCAGCTTTTTGTCCGAAATGTTGTTTTTTGACAAAACCTACCTCTGTTCAAATGCCAACTTTTTTAAAAAACGCTGGCGGGGAAAGAGTTAAAAGAAGTCTCTTCTGTTCACCAAGACTGGATTTATTTGATGCAAAATACAGTAAAAACATTGTCTGAACTCATTTTACAATTTAAAAGAACAGTTTTCTATTTAAATATATTGTAAAAATGCAGTTTGTGATCATAGCTGAATTTTCAGCATCATTACTGCAGTCTTCGGTGTCACATGATCCTTCAGAAATCATTATAAGATGCTGATTTTCTAATATGGGCATATTTAAAGTGCATTTTACTCATTTAACCTGAACACATATTTGCAAGAACAAGCTTTGTTGATGATAACGAGGCAGCATAAACACTAGTTAAAATATAATCTAAACATTCATATTATTTTTATATCATATTACATCTCGTATTTATATCACACAGCATACAATGTAAATAACATTATTTACATGTAACTAAAACTTGCCTATTAGGACATATTTCAAATGTCAATACTTTGAATCCTGTCTGGAAACAATCCCACTAGTAAAATATGTATGTTTATATAAAATAGGATGTCAGCTAATGAAAACTAAGGGACTTAGTTTTCAAATCTCTCTTCAAAATACAAATGTTCATCGGAGTCCCGCTCTTCTTCTGAGGAAAATGTGAACTCATCCTTACATCCAGGAGTTCACAAGCACGCTGAACAGTTTAGTTGTGTTGTGTTTACATTAAATCTCGCAGTCGGGGGCGTGAACATTTCCCTTGATTGTCTCAGCACACTAGCGTATGAATAGCGCGCTCTGCTGGTGGGTGTGATCACATTACAGATAATGAAGCTGAGCCAGGGAAACCGTACATCGCTTTGTTTCATACAGATTACATTGCAGGAGAATATTTGTTTTAAATTTTAATTGTTTTATTTAAAAGTAGACATTTTAAGCTTTCTTTAGACATATGTTTCATGTTTGAGTGATAAGTATTCGCGGAGTTTCAGTTCATTTTTACGACGTGTTTCTGAAATATGCTCGTGAACACAGAGACTGCTTGAAAGCTCACCCTTTTTATTTTCTTTATTTTACAAAAGCACAAGATTTTGTTGTTGTTGTGAGTGTACACAAATAAAAGGACCCTTAATAGTCTCTAATGATGTCTTACACTTATCTGTATACCCAAAAATGACGGAGTATTTGTTTCTGCTGTAATGACGAAAATATCCAGCTGGACGCGCCGGCGCATCCTTCGACCCCAGAGGGTTAAAACACATTTCCATGACAATTAAGTTTTCTTTAGTTTCTGTTTAGTAGCTGAACCTTTGGGTCACTTTATACAGTCTGATTCAAGAAACGACTCTTTTGGCACAATGAAACTCTTTTTTATTAATTAAAAAGTTTAAAGGTTAAAAAACAATTCTAAAAATAACATTTATAACACATATTTTATACATCACTCACTTCTGATAACTGCATAGCAACATTAAAAAGAGAAAATAGAAAATATTTAACAGCAAAATTATAAAATGACTGAAATAAATGTGATAAAAAGCAAAACCGTAAAAGCTGTATTTATGGTGAACATTTGCATTATACATGAGAGCAGTTTTGGGGGAGTTTAATATCTCCATTTGTTTTAAGACTTCACAATAGAGACCATGTGAGGGAATATATCACTAATAAACTACTGATAAATATTATACAAAAAGTGTTTTTCATATTAATGATCAAATTCATATATTCACTGAAATGAAAAGAAGAAGAGTGGACCAGACACACTTCCTAATATTGAAACACACTAGAATAAGCTTCTTATTTATTCATTTGGCGACTTGTACTTGTATGATTCATTATTTAATTTCTTAACATCTGATACACTTATAAAAGCAAATAATAGGGCAAAGAAGAAAAAATTGTTGGCATCCGTCTGTCTCTGGAGACAATGGAATATGCGTCAAGAAGTCTCTGTGGTTGGTTTGCAGCGCCTGCTGTGACTGTACAGTCCGATTTTGGAGCGGCAGGCTCTATTTCAGTTGCTGCAGATGTAGCATGTGCCTGGGTCTGTTTGTTCTACATCTGCTAATGCAACCCTCTGCCGTCTATGCTTTTTCCGCTCTTCCCACTCGTGCTCTCTTTTCTTCTCAGACACCTTGATGCTTGCTTTGACCGCTTGCCTCCATCTGCAGCGATCTGCAGCTTCTACTTCCCAGACTGCTGGATTGACGTTGCCTGCTTTCAAATCACGTTTACAAACGTCTTTGTAGCAAAGAACAGGCCTTCCTATAGGTCTGGAGCCCGTAGCAAGCTCGCTGTAGAGTAGATCCTTGGGTATACGACCATCCTGCATGCGACTGACGTGGCCTAGCCAGCGCAGGCGTTTCTGGGAGAGTAATGCAAACATGCTTGTTATTCCAGCCTGGGCCAGGACGTCCTTGTTTGGGACATGATCTTGCCAGGTGATGCCCAGGATTTTCCTGAGGCAGCGCAGGTGGAATGAGTTGAGTCTGCGTTCTTGCCGGGAGTACAGGGTCCATGCTTCACTACCATAGAGTAGAGTACTGAGCACGCAAGCTTGATACACCCTCATCTTGGTGTGGTTTGTCAGCATGGAATTATCCCAAGCTCTCTTTGCTAGGCGGGCCATAGCTGCTGCTGCCTTTCCAATCCGAGTGTTTAGTTCGGCATCCAGGGAGAGGTTGCTGGAGATGGTAGAGCCAAGGTAGGTAAAGTTATCTACCACTTCAAGGGTGTAGTCAGCAATGGAGATGTTTGGGATGCTGCTAACATCTTGGCCCATTTTGTTGGTCTTTTTAAGACTGATGGTGTGGCCAAAATCTCTACAGGCATCCATAAAGTAGTTGTTGAGTTGCTGTAGAGCTTCCTCAGAGTGTGCAGTCAAGGCAGCGTCATCTGCGAAAAGCATCTCCCGTATCAGAACCTTACGCACCTTGGTTTTTGCTCGGAGGCGTGCAATGTTGTACAGGTTTCTATCAGTTCGAGTGTAGATATATATGCCTTCTTCTGCTTTGCTAAAGGCATGGGTCAGCAGCAAGGAAAAGAAGATGCTGAAGAGCGTTGGAGCGAGTACGCAGCCCTGCTTCACTCCACCTCTGATAGGGAATGGGTCCGAGGAAGAGCCATCATACTGGACGATGCCTTGCATATCATCATGAAAAGAAGTGATGATCCTCAGGAGCATGTGGGGGCATCCTATTCTTTGCAGAAGGGTGAAGAGGCCTTTCTGGCCCACGTATCAATACAGCAAAAATAAAAATTCCAGATCTGTGTGAGCGGTTTGCTGTCTCCATCACAGAGGCCCTCAGAAACTGCCCAACGGGCAGTGCAGAAGAAAGATGGAATCATATCCGTGACGCCATCTATAACTCTGCCATGGATATTTTTGGGAAGAAAGAGAGGCAGAACCCGGATTGGTTTGAAGCAGGAATCCTGAAACTTGAGCCAGCCATCACAGCCAAGAGAGCAGCTCTGATCAGCTACAAAAGGGAGCCATCAGAAAAGACGCTCGCGGCTCTCAGGAAAGCCAGAAATGATGCCCAACGGATTGCTCGACGCTGCGCAAACGACTACTGGTTAAATCTTTGTCAGTCCATCCAACTCTCAGCCGACTGTGGTAACATCCGTGCCATGTACGATGGCATGAAGAAGGCTTTCGGCCCAAGCGTTACCAAGGTCGCTCCCATAAGGTCCTCCTCGGGAGACATTATAACAGACCGGGGCAAACAGCTGGAGAGATGGGTGGAACATTACCAGGAACTCTATGGAAGAGAAAACATCATCACTACCTCAGCAGTTGAGAACACCAACCTCCTGCCTGTCATGGATGAACTGGATGCTACCCCTTCTATGGAAGAACTTTGTAAGGCCATCGACTCTCTAGCCTGTAACAAAGCACCTGGCAGCGATGGTATTCCTCCAGAGCTCATCAAGGCTGGGGCGAAGACCGTTCTTATCCATCATTTGCATGAGCTCCTGTTACAGTGCTGGGAAGAAGGAGCAGTGCCCCAAGACATGCGTGACGCCACCATCTTCACTCTCTATAAAAATAAAGGAGACCGTAGTGACTGTAACAACTACCGTGGAATATCCCTTCTCAGCATAGTTGGAAAAGCCTTTGCCCGGGTAGTATTAAACAGGTTACAGTCGCTAGCAGAACGCGTATATCCTGAAGCTCAGTGTGGATTCAGAGCAGGGAGATCAACAATTGACATGATCTTCTCACTGAGGCAGCTACAAGAGAAATGTCGCGAGCAGAGGCGACCATTGTACATCGCCTTTATCGATTTGACTAAGGCATTCGAACAAAGAAGAAAAAATGATTCATCAGAAAAGACAATAAAGAAATGAGTTATAATCAAACTACAATGATTGTATTTGTTGTGTCTCGGTGGATTGTGGTATTTGTGTCTCCTCCTCAGAGAAAGCTCTTTCAAAAACATGTTTTAACTTTAATGAAAGTTTAAACTTCTCCTTAATATCCTGCCCTATGAAAAAATACAGAACTGGATTCAGACAGCTGTTGAAAAACGCAAAAGAGATGACCAATGGGAAAAGTCTAATGGCCATCATGACACTTTCATTCACACCAAATATCCAGATCAAAATCACAATGTGGTACGGCAGCCAACACAGAAAAAATGCCACAATAACAGCCGACATGATGCGAAACGCTCGTCCAGAGTGAAAACGACTCCTGCCTAACTTTCGTGCAATGAATCCATAACATGTGATGATGTATGAGAGGAATCAAAAAACCAAACACAAACCTGATGATAGTTAACATTGTATATGTTTCAAAGTCATCATCAAGCACTATGCAGTATTTGATGTTACCATATTCAATGGTTCTTCTTAATATCATAAAGAGCACATTAAGAGCTATAGACAGGATCCAGGCCGATACACTGGACAGTCGAACAAGCAACAGACTGCGACGATTTTTAGCCCAAACTGGAGTGATCACCTGTGTAAACCGATCCAGACTAATCAAACTCAAGATGAAGACACTGGCAAACACGGTGACATACATAACAAAAGGAAGAATCTTGCACATGACAGATCCAAATGGCCAGTTATAATTAAACTGCCATATTATTAAGAACAGTGTAGAAAAGCAGCACAGGAGGTCTGCAATCGCTAGATTAAGGAACCATATTGTATTAACGGTCCTCTTCATCTTCATTCCAGTGATGTACACAACAAAGACATTTCCTGGAACTCTGAGGAGAAACGTCAGATAGTAGAAGATCTGGGAAATCCATTTTATTGGGTTTTCCAAACTTTTATAATCATTCTCCTTCACTATGATTGAGCTGATGCTGTCCAAAGCATCCCGTTTATCCTGTTAATATCACATTACATGTAAAACCAGGAGGTTTGAGTAATAGCCAGCCAGCCCCAGGAACTGTCTCACCGCCTTTTTTGGTCTTGGGTCTCGGGCAGGCCGCAATCGCAGCAGTCTTGTCAATTTGGGGATGCACCTGCCCATGATCCAAGTGGAACCCCAGATACCGTACCTCCACCCGCCCAATCGCGCACTTCTTGCGATTTGCTATGAGTTCCGCCCACCGCTGCGATCTCAAGACCGCCCTCAAATGCTGTAAGTGATGTTGTATCATTACTGTAAACGATAATGTCATCTAATTAGGCAGCGGTGTAAGCTGCATGTGGTCTGAGGATACGGTCCATGAGATGCTGAAACGTAGCCAGGGCACCAAACAAACCAAACGAAAGTGTCACAAATTGGCCATAATCAGTGAGACGAGAACGAACTGTGGCCTCCACTCTATGTTTTGTTCTTTGAAATTGAATCGCATGAGTCACCACAGGGTATTTGTGGTACTTGGTGAGTACCCCCCTTGACCCATACAGGTATCCGGTATGCCCGGCTCATCATGTATGCCCAGTGTCAGGGATCCGGACCAACATCCCCAGCTCTATCACTATGCATTGATCCCGGAAATGTCCCGGATCCCCGCAACTCCAGCAGGCCGGCCAAGACGCCATGCCCACACCTGCATCTGTGAACACTTCCACCTGTGGGGGAGAGCAGCAGGACACTGTAGCGGTGGGGGGTCTCCACCACCTTGCACGGGGAACGGGCTGCAGTGGTTGAGCGCCTCGCCTCCACAGGGCAGGAACGGGCTCTGGGGAGAGAGCAGAGTGAGAGGGGAGGGGGAACACACAGGGGAAGAGGGAAGAGAGAGAGAGGAGGGATCTTCCACCCTCAGGTATGCCACCAAATGGTCCTCCGCAAGCTGGACAGCTTCCTCCTGTGACTTTCCCGACATCACAATTCCCAACCAGCAGCCATTTCCTGCACGCATCTCGGAGCCATTGGGAGAAAGCAAACGGGAGGACGAGGAACAAGTCACCCTCGTGGCACCGTACTTGCCCACCCAGACTTGGTTCCCGGACTTCACGCTCCTCGTGACAGCACCACCCTGGCAAATTCCCCTGAGGGAGGAACTCTTATCTCAGGGACGGGGCACATCTGGCACCCATACCCAGACCTCTGAAACCTCCATGTCTGGTCCCTGGACGGGATATGGAAAATTCATTGGTCTACCGCCCACGGTGGTAAAAACGATCACTCAGGCCAGGGCTCCCTCCACAAGGCAGTTGTATGCCCTTAAGTGCCGTGTGTTCGTGAATTGGTGTTCTTGCCAAATTGATGACCCCCAGAGATGTGCAGTCGGGTCAGTGATTTCCTTTCACCCTCCACCTTGAAGGTGTACATTGCTGCTATAGCGGCACACCACAACACAGTGGAAGGTAAGTCTTAGGTAAGACTTGATCATCAGGTGCCTGAGAGGCACCAGGAGGCTGAACCCTACTAGGCCGTGCCTCTTTCCCTCATGGGACCTCTCCGTGGTCCTTCTGGACCTTCTGAGAGCCCCGTTCGAGCCCCTAGATTTAGTTGAGTTGAAGGCGGTCGTTGAGACCGCCCTCCTGACTTCACTCACTTCCATCAAGCGAGTCAGGGACATGCAAGCATTCTCTGTCAGCCAAACATGCCTGGAGTTTGGTCCGGAAGACTCTCACGTGATCCTGTGACCCCAACTGGGCAATGTGCCCAAGGTTTCCATGACTCCTTTTAGGGATCAGGAGGTGAGCCTGCAAGCACTGCTCCGGGAGGAGGCAGACCCAGCCTTATTGTTGCTGTGTCCAATGTGTGCTTTGCACATCTACTTGGATCGCATGCAAAAGCTCTGAGCAGCTCTTTTCCTGCTTTGGTGGACAGCAGAAAGGGAACGCTTTCTCCAAATGGAGGCTTTCCCACAGGATCATGGATGTCATCACATTGGCATTCCAGGCCCAGGCCATGCCCACCCCTTTGGGAATACAAGCACACTCTACAAAGGGTGTGGCATCCTCGTGGGCACTGGTTCATGGCACCTATTTAGCAGACATCTGCAGAGCAGCAGGCTGGGCAACTCCTATAGTGTATTTTAATATTCTAGTATGTTTTTATATATCATTCAATATTTTAGTATGTTTTTATATATCAAAATACTTATATGAGTTTCCAGGCCTTTGAGTGAGCCAGGAGAGAGCATATGAGGTTACTAAAAGTGTTGATACTGCAGAGGCCACAAAGAATGGTATATAACCTTGAAAAACAAGTGTATTTCTTCAAAAACAAAAAGTGTTTCTGTTAATCAGTAGTACACTGATGAGAATCCTTGGTGTGCTGGTATGTATCTTTTCAAAGATACTTTTAATCAGTTATATGAATGGTGTCTTGTTTTAATAAGCTAAATGTATTATAATTTTGCAGCTGGTGTTTTCTTTCAAATAACAATGTGTATGAACAAACAAGGCTGCCCATTGAGAGAATGTGCTGAAAATGCAGGAAAAAGATAAAAAGTATTTGATGGAGACATGGCTGTTTACGCAGATGTTTCTAGGAGTTGATGTACTCTGTCCATGAACTGTAACATGAGGTCAAGTTATGAGAGGCTACCAAAGATATATGTTTCTTTTTCTTTTTAATAGATAGACGAGGGATCTCCCACCAATATTTAATTAACAAAGGACGTAGAACATATTGGTGGGAAAGAGACAAGGCAGTGACCTCATGCGTCAGAGACAGTGGGTAACAAGATAACAAAAAAGGTATATAACTGAGAACTTAGAAAAATGAGTCAGAACGGACAGCTGGCCGGTCTCATGTTTGTTGGTGTTCAATAAACTACAATTTTGGCATCTGGAACTCAAGACTCAAGAGTTTTCTTACAACTTAGAGAGATTCATCGCGATATTCCACGACACTCCCAAAACCTTCACAACCCTCTGGCTCACAAATTTGGCAGAGGAATTTGTAGTCGGACCCAGTACGTGTGCTAACATATACGTGTGCTAACATACCTCAGTAACCCCACTGTGATGTATCTTCCGCGGTATGGTCTCCCTATCGGTGGACCCGCATCTCCCTAGGGCAGAGCCCTCTCTGCCCCAGTCGCTGGACCTGCCGCCGCGTCTCTTCCATGTGCGGCTTTTCCCACATTTAACCTCCCCTTCAGGGCAGGATGTGGTGACCATGGGGTCTTTTCCCCCTGAAAGAATAGGAAAGGAAAAGAACATCTTCCCCAGCGCATATAATGAGAGCTAAATGCCCCCAGCCGAATAACTAAATACTCTGTGAAGAGAAAACAGAGAGAAATGGCTGTGGCTTGTTTCTGTTATTATTACTGTTTTATTTACAGTAAAAGATTCATCAGATTGAATCAAAATGATAACTTGTCAGTTAGTGAGTCATTTGGAATTATTCAATAAAAGAGCTTAATCATAATGGTAATTTGTTGGTCATTTATCATCATTTATGCATTTGGCAGATGCTTTTATCCAAAGTGATTTACAGTGCACTTATTACAAGGACAATTCCCCTGGAGCAACCTGGAGTTAAGTGTCTTACTCAAGGACACAATGGTGGTGGTTGTGGGGATCGAACCAGCAACCTTCTGATTACCAGTTATGTACTTTAGCCCACTATTCCACCACCACTCCTTGGTGAACCGGACTACACTGTAATGCTTGTTTTTGAATGCAACCAATGAACAAATTGCAATAAAAAAGATATGTTTGTTCAAATGTTATTTTGTGGTACACGTTAATTTTATTACATTTACAGTAAACTGCAAACTAACAACTCACAAATATAAGTTTAAATAATATAAAACTAATAGAAATAAATAAACTTATTTAAATTTAAAACTAATAATAAAACTAATAGAAACATTACAGTTCTACTTTTTGTTCCAGCCTGAGGACCCAACAATTGTCTGCAGGGATCTAGTTATGCCTACACTGTAATAAACATTTTATTCATAAAGCCTTCCTGGACATTTGGGTCAATTTAACACAATGAAATATTCTATTGGGTAAAAAAAATTAATAAATGTATTATGAAGCAAAATTGGTCATTTAAATGTTACCTGATCATAAAAACTGTATTCTTTCTTATAATTTCCATTTGTAGAGCATCTTTCATTCACACAGCTCTTTCAAGCTATCATCTGGTGCCTGTGTATTGACAACATTAAACAGTTCAATGACGAGTGGCAAATTCTGCCAAAAATAGGAGAGCAGATTTGGGCATATGAATATATAGACACAGGAGCCTTATATTTAAGACACAGAATGTCCCTCTAATTCATTATTTTGTTTTTAGCATGACCACATGCCATCAGTAATCACGTCATGAACTTCAGCTTATTTTAAAGCTGTAAGCATCAGTACTACCTGCTTCCTGCTTTTACACTGTGGCTATCCGCACATGACTCACCCTGTGGTCTGTGTGGGTCCTAATGCCCCAGTATAGTGACGGGGCCTCTATACTATAAAAAGGATGAGACATTAAACCGAGATTCTAACTCCCAGTCGTCATTAAAAATCCCAGGGCACTTCTCGTAAAGAGTAGGGGGTGTAACCCCAGTGTCCTTGCCAAATTCCCCCCCATCCATCATGGCCTCCTAACAGTCTCCATCCATTTATTTGCTGTATCAGTCCACTGTCTCATCTCCACCAACAGCTGGTGTGTAGTGAGCCTACTGCTGAACTATGGCATCATCCATGTGGCTTCACACTTGAGGAAAGTTCACTGTGTAAAGTGCTTTGAGTGTAGTATAAGAAAAAGTGCTTTATAAATGCAACAATCACATAGAAAACCACTTTCATGAAGCAGATTATTCTGAAAATTCACAAAAAAAGGTTCAGGACACTGTTGAAATATTTTGGGTGAGTACCCTCTTCCCCAGGCCCAGTAATGGTCCGCTAGGAACTTGCTCTTTTAGCCGGCTTTCCTGCATGTACAACCTCTGTAAATGATCCAGGATGCGTTGAAACATCTGGACTTCAATGATCCCAAAAGAGTTTGTGTAACTCTACTCATGTCCACTGACTGCCAGTTGCATACTTGCATATAAAACTCTGAATCTGCATCCTCCAAACCACTTAAACTTTAAATGAGTCGACCTACTCTAATTATTACTGACACGTGTGTGTTTTTGGTGCACCATTTACAAACACACATTACTGACAATACAGTAACTGTTGAATCAAAATGTTACCTTGATAATGATCTGTTTAGTTTCTCTACAAGACATTTTCACATTCAAACATTAATATGAATTATTGCTCATATTGTCTGTATTTGAGGCTGATAGGAACTGTTTGTGTTGATGTGATTAAAAAGAGGAACTTGTTTTACTTCTAAGTTTGCAGCGGTCTGTTTTTCCTTCTGCAGAAAAAAGTCCACAAAAGATATTTATAAAAATGACTGATTATTTTGTTTCTGTTCTTTTAAATTCTAACATTAACCCTCTGGTGTCTGAGGGTGTTTGGGGCCCTGGAGAAGTTTTGACATGCCTTGACATTTGTGCTTTTTTCAGTTGCTTAAAAACATATTAATGGATAAAGTCTGATAACACGAATATTTATGTGATTCACACCTGAGGACACAAAGACACTCCTCTGATCCCATCAATGAGGAATGTGACCGAGAGAGAATGAATGTGAGGAGACTTAATGATCAAAATCAAGTTTTAAGTTAAAAGAAGTAATCTGACTTTACTTAATTTTAGACCTACACTACCATTAACTCTTTCCCCGCCAAACACGGAATTTTCCGGGTTTTATGAAAAAACGCTTCCCCGTCAAACACGGAATTTTCCGGGTATCCGTGTTTTAGGTGGCATACGGTAAGGAAGACCCGCACGCATGTTTTGAAAGAGTACGCAACTCTTTGATCAAAGAAACAGACTGCGATTGTCTCAAACATTAAAAACGATGGCGGGGAAAGAGTTAAAAGAAGTCTCTTCTGTTCACCAACACTGGATTTATTTGATCCAAAATACAGCAAAAACATTGTGTGAACTCATTTTACAATTTAAAAGAACAGTTTTCTATTTAAATATATTGTAAAAATGCAATTTGTGATCATAGCTGAATTTTCAGCATCATTACTGCAGTCTTCAGTGTCACATGATCCTTCAGAAATCATTATAAGATGCTGATTTTCTAATATGGGCATATTTAAAGTGCATTTTACTCATTTAACCTGAACACATATTTGCAAGAACAAGCTTTGTTGATGATAACGAGGCAGCATAAACACTAGTTAAAATATAATCTAAACATTCATATTATTTTTATATCATATTACATCTCATATTTATATCATACAGCATACAATGTAAATAACAACATTTACATGTAACTAAAACTTGCCTATTAGGACATATTTCAAATGTCAATACTTTGAATCCTGTCTGGAAACAATCCCACTAGTAAAATATGTATGTTTATATAAAATAGGATGTCAGCTAATGAAAACTAAGGGACTTACTCGTCTGAAATTGTATCCTCAGCTGGATCAAATCTCTCTTCAAAATATAAATTTTCATCTGAGTCCCGCTCTTCTTCTGAGGAAAATGTGAACTCATCCTTACATCCAGGAGTTCACAAACACACAGAAATTTGAGTTGTGTTGTGTTTACATTAAATCTCGCAGTCGGGGGTGTGAACATTTCCCTTGATCGTCTCAACGACTCTTTTAGCACAATGAAACTCTTTTTATTAATTAAAAGGTTTAAAGGTCATAAACAATTCTAAAATTAACATTTATAACACATATTCTATACATCACTCACTTCTGATAACTGCATAACAACATTAAAAAGAGAAAATAGAAAATATTATAAATGACTGAAATAAATGTGATAAAAAGCAAAACAGTAAAAGCTGTATTTATGTTGAACATTTGCATTATACATGAGAGCAGTTTTGGGGGAGTTTAATATCTCCATTTGTTTTAAGACTTCACAATAGAGACCATGTGAGGGAATATATCACTAATAAACTTCTGATAAATATTAAACAAAAAGTGTTTTTTCATATTAATGATCAAATTCATATATTCACTGAAATGAAAAGAAGAAGAGTGGACCAGACACACTTCCTAATATTGAAACACACTAGAATAAGCTTCTTATTTATTCATTTGGCAACTTGTATGATTCATTATTTAATATCTTAACATCTTATACACTTATAAAAGCAAATAATAGGGCAAAGAAGAAAAACTGATTCATCAGAAAAGACAATAAAGAAATGAGTTATAATCAAACTACAATGATTGTATTTGTTGTGTCTCGGTGGATTGTGGTATTTGTGTCTCCTCCTCAGAGAAAGCTCTTTCAAAAACATGTTTTAACTTTAATGAAAGTTTAAACTTCTCCTTAATATCCTGCCCTATGAAAAAATACAGAACTGGATTCAGACAGCTGTTGAAATACGCCAAAGAGACGACCAATGGGACAAGACTAATGGCCATCATGGCACTTTCATTCACACCAAATATCGCGATAAAAAACACAATGTGGTACGGCAGCCAACACAGAAAAAATGCCACAATAACAGCCAACATGATGTGAAATGCTCGTCCAGAGTGAAAACGACTCCTGCCTAACTTTCGTGCGATGAATCCATAACATGTGACGATGCATATGAGAGGAATCAAAAAACCAAACACAAACCTGATGATAGTCAACATTCTATATGTTTCAAAGTCATCAAATTCAAACGCTATAATTATCATCATAAAGGGCACATTAACAACCATAGACAGGATCCAGGCCGCTACACAGGACAGTCGCGCAAGCAACGGACTTCGATGATTTTTAGCCCAAACTGGAGTGATCACCTGTGTAAACCGATCCAGACTAATCAAACTCAAGATGAAGACACTCGCAAACATGCTGACATTCATAACATATGGAAGAATCTTGCACACGACAGATCGATATGGACAGTGATTGCCAGTAAAGTCCCCTATTACAAAGAACAGTGCAGAAAAGCAGCACAGGAGGTCTGCAATCGCTAGATTAAGGAACCATATCGTATTAACGGTCCTCTTCATCTTCATTCCAGCGATGTACAGAACAAAGACATTTCCTGGAACTCCGAGGAGAAACGTCAGATAGAAGAAGATCTGAGAAATCACTTTTATAGCAGTTTTCACTTGTGGAGTCACATCTTCACCATCTTTGTATTTGTAATCATAGAAATAATAATTTTCACTTTCATTGTATGTAGATGTCAGGTTCATTTTGATTGAGCTGATGTTACCCAAAGTGTCCCGTATATCCTGTTAATATGAATCATATTTAAAGTTATTTAAATATTTAAACATATTTATCATCATATTTAAAAAAACATTTTTATTGCTGACACCACAGCAAACATACAACATCAATGCATTTGTAGATGTTTTAACTTTGATTGTAAATGTGCAACCAAATAAATGTAACTTTCAAGTAAAACAAAACATTAAAAATCACAAAATTATCTGTTACAGTAACCATATACATTAACCACTTTAATGCACTTCTAACAAAATTTGGGGTCATTTACATGTAAATATTGCATTTTCCATGCATACCTTCATTTCATTTTTACAGGGTTTTTTTAACTGAGACACAAATTAAGATATCAAATAAGAGTTTATCAAATATAGTCATTTACTTTATTTACTTACTATGTCGGCTGCTCAAGTGATGATCTTGCTAATGTCCAAATGTCAAATGACAGTAAAAACTGGTTCCCTTTTATGGAGATGCAACAGATCTGATGTCACAGGATGACTTCAACTCTTTTCTGAGAAGTCAATGTTATTTACAGTCTGAATAACCAGGAGCACAACCATACATTCACTTAATCGTGTTACAGTAATTTACATAATTGTTCCTCTCACAGTCTTGGACTAAAACATTAACAGTAAAATGCAGAATGGCAATCTGAGATTTTATGTTTACACTATCACAGCTGTGAGTAAATTACAATAAATTATCAAGAATTATAATTATGCAATCATCCAAAGCAATTTACAAATGAGAATAATACAAGCAGGGACAGAACTTTAAGTCTTTTTAATAATACATTGTCAACTAAAATCTAAAAAATATGAAATAATAATGAAACACACTAGAAACACCTGTAAACAATCAGGAAGGGATGATGAACTAAGACAAGAACAGAGAAATCAACTTCAAATAAAAGTCACAAGTCATATCGAACGCTACGGGCCATTAGGGGAAGGACCCATACATTACATAGCCCCCCTTAAATGGGAGGATACTGACGCCACACAAACACCAGTCAGACCAGGCGGAAAGCCAGGACAATGGATGTCGTGATGCATATGACATATCAAAAAAATATGAAAGATCCAAATGGCCAGTGATTGTCTAGAAGAATTTTTGCCAGGCATACGGCCAGGGGTGGCCATGGTGGACCAGGCGGATGGCCAGAGCGGAGGCAGCAGGTGACCACCAGGGTTCTGGCAGCCAATAGACAAGGGGGAGCCAGGCGATGCAACAGGAGATCACAGGATATCAGGAGCAGATGCTGGAGGCCACGGGGGATCAGGAGTGGACACTGGAGACCACGGGGTATCAGGAGCAGACACTGGAGAACATGGGGGATCAGGAGCAGACACTGGAGAACATGGGGGATCAGGAGCGGATGCTGGAGAACATAGGGGATCAGGAACGGATGCTGGAGGCAGCAGGTGACCACTGGCTGATGGCCAAGAGAGGCTGGTGAGGTCCAGGCAACAGGGGACTCAGAGGTCAGGGCAGCTGGGGACTCAGAGAGAAAGGCAACAGGGGACTCAGAGAGAAAGGCAACAGGGGACTCAGAGAGCAAGGCAACAGGGGACTTAGAGAGCAAGGCAACAGGGGACTCAGAGAGCAAGGCAACAGGGGACTCAGAGAGCAAGGCAACAGGGGACTTAGAGAGTAAGGCAACAAGGGACTCAGAGAGCAAGGCGACAGGGGAATCAGAGAGCAAGGCGGCTGGGGACTCAGAGAGCAAGGCAGCTGGGGACTCAGAGAGAAAGGCAACAGGGGACTCAGAGAGCAAGGCGACAGGGGACTCAGAGAGCAAGGCGACAGGGGACTCAGAGAGCAAGGCAACATGGGACTTAGAGAGTAAGGCGACAAGGGACTCAGAGAGCAAGGCGACAGGGGAATCAGAGAGAAAGGCAACAGGGGACTCAGAGAGAAAGGCAACAGGGGACTCAGAGAGCAAGGCAGCTGGGGACTCAGAGAGAAAGGCAACAGGGGACTTAGAGAGTAAGGCAACAGGGGACTCAGAGAGCAAGGCAACAGGGGACTCAGAGAGCAAGGCAACAGGGGACTCAGAGAGCAAGGCAACAGGGGACTCATAGGGCTCAATGGTCAAGGCAGCTGGAGACATAGAGGGGTCAGAGGTTCTGGCATCTGGGGATGCAGAGGGCTCAGATGTCAGACCAGCTGGAGAGGCAGGGGGCTCCGACATCAGAGCAGCTTGCGATGCAGGGGACTCAGATGTCAGGGCAGCTGGGGACTCAGAGGTCAGGACAGATGGGGACTCAGAGAGCAACAGGGGTCTCAGAGAGCAAGGTAGCTGGGGACTAAAAGGTCACTTTCAAAAACACATATTGGAGAACACTTAACCTTCTCCTTAAAATCTTGCCCCATGAAAACATACAGAACCGGGTTCAGACAGTTGTTAAAATGCACTAAAAGAAATCCACTCTCCACTCTCAAGGCCACCAAGATACTTAATATACAATAACATATAAATATACACTTCATAAACAAATCCACTGTGAGGTACAGCAACCAACAAAGAAAAAAGGCCACATTAACAGCCAACATGATACATAACGTTCGTCCACGGATAAAATGACTCCTGTCTAACTTTCTATCCACTTCTGGAGACACATCTTCTTTAGCATACTCTGGGAAGTAATCTTATAGAAGTAATCAACTCTAATTATAGAATTCCTTCTGTTGTGATAGAAGCAATCGTCTCTAAGTATTCATCTTGCTTTGAGCTGAAATCTTCTTATTTCCTGTTAATATCACATATTATCAATGTCATAATCATACATAAAGCGTCCAGACGAGATCATCTGTTCCAATGCTGACAGCACCTTCAGAATATCATATTAAAATTATTGGCCAGTTTGCTTTATGGTGATACCAACATGATACCAAATAAATGCTAGTTTTAGTGGAAAGTAAAAAAAGAAGATGATGATGACGACTCTTCTGGTGAACTGTTTGTATTTTTCTCAGTTAAAGGTTTCATCAACATTTCACAACTTGAGCTGAGTTGTGCAATGTCATGCACAGGAGAGAAACACACCACGTTCACTATATATACTCCATCAAATGTATGTGCACATAATATATGAGTGGATATACTGTAGATGGTTAAAATAAATACATTTAGAAAAGAAAAGACCAATCACAATTCAGTATTCAATAACCTCTGTTGGTTACATCTTGAACATTCTAACAATGAAACACAAACAGAGATTTTTCAAACGGTAATCTTAATTTTAATTTGTAGTATAGGGGTACAACAGGGCTATAGGCTCCTTGGGGTAAAAGCAGGGCCATTTGAGGGGGACAGTTCCCCACCAATAATCAGATATGGCCAGATTGTACCCCCAATTATTGTTACCCTTGTTGCTGTTCTGCTGCAGTCCATTATGCACTGCTGTTGAATTGTCATGACGTTGTTGCAAGTATAACATAATGGTTTAAAAAAGTACCATTTTTACTACGCTCAGTAGTCTAACACCGCTCGTCAGTGTCATTTAATATGTCAATCAAATCGATGAATGCGGGACTCAAGTTTCAGTCGCTAAGTGGGAACCTCGTGGATTATTCCAGCGCCGTGCATCAGCAAGAAGTTCAGGATAAGAGTCTTTGTGTCATGTATGTTTGTGTCATGTATGATGTCATTAACTAAACATGCAATATTTGCCCACTGTTTTAAGATTGAAATTTTGTACCAACTGACAGTCATTTCCAAGGGTGCAAACTATTCACCATTTTGGGAAATTCAGCATTTAGAATTGGAAATATGTCACGTACAGTCAGTGCTTGAAGTGTGGTGGTGTGCAGTTGTACGCAGTACCTGCACTTCTCTAATTTTGTCTAAAGAGTACTGACAGATTTTCTTGCGTACCTCCACTTCTCAGAGTCTCCGGTACAAAAATTATTTTTCTGTAAATTGCTTACATGTATTTGGTGTAGAAAATTATTCCGAAGGAAGTATGATTGCTAGAGCTGTCAGAAATAACATGTTAATGCCTGCGATTAATTAAGGTTTAATGTGTTAATTTTTCTTAATCGCAATTAACGCATTTACGGTTAATACAGCATAAACACTTGTGTGAAGGGCCGAACCTTTGTAATGTGTCCACCTAGAGTCATTACACAGACGCACTGGGAAAGATCGAGAAACAAATGGACGTGAGCAGGTTGCAGTAAATCTGAATAAACAGTCCTAATATACAGTCTGTAATATTCTCTTGTGAATAATAGTTTCAAGATCCACAAATCAATGTCAAGTCGACTCTGGACATCTTCTGCTGTACTCTAGTTAGGGCATATCTATTAGACAATGAAAAATTGCACACGAAAATATTATACATAATTCACTTATCCCAACCTTGATAAACTTTACACACTTATTTGTGCATTTATTGAGTGTTTATAAACGTACATAAGCATATATGCCATTCAATTTATTGCAGGAGTTATAGATCATAATCAATGTTTCTGGTTCAGGCAGATTAAACTAAAGCAGCCTAATTGTGGGTTGGAGGATAACTAAGGTGTATGTCTGGCTAAATAGACGAGTCTTTAGTCTAGACTTAAACTGAGGGAGTGTGTCTGCATCTCGAACAGTGTTAGGGAGACTATTCAATAGTTTAGGTGTAACCCGCACACACACACACAAGACGAGACAGTCACAATGTCGGATGAAAAAATGCTTTATTAAAATAAAGCAGTGCAGGCAAAAGTACAAACAGGGTAAATCCAGAGGAGAGTTGTCGAGGGGAGCGTAGGGTCAAAAGCCGGGGAATCAAAGAGAGTAAAGGGGCAAATCCGGGAGAGAGTGGTCAACGAGAGGGGGAGATCGAAGCCGGAAAACAGAAACAACTACACGGGACTAGCGAGAGCAAAAGACAGGGGAACTAGGGGAAAAGGGAGCTGGCAAGCTAATGGGGCGAACAAGAGGAGTCAAAACTAGACGAGACTAGCGGGGGGCAAAGACGCGGGAAACTAAACACAATAACCAACAACCGTGAGACGAAAGGGTAGTGATATATATAGGGGCGAGTGCAGGTGTAAACAATGACAGGTGATGAGACGAGTGCAGGTGAAACTAATGTGCAGGAGTGCAGATGACGCGAGTGCAGGTGGTCATAATGTTCTGGCGCATGGGAGCGGGCATGTGATCCCGAGGAGGGAGACCTGCTAAAGAGCATGGGAGCTCATAATAGCAAAACGAGCGTGAAAGCTCGAAGGAGCAAAACGGGCGTGGAAGCCCGAGGGAGGAAAAAGAGCGTACGAGCTCAACGGGGCGGAGCGAGGGAGCGGGGTTCATGACATTAGGAATCAAATATGAAAAGGATCTACTTCCTTTTGTGGATTTTGATATTCTAGGAACTATTAACAGGCCAGAATTTTGGGATCGTAATGAACGTGATGGAGTATAGCGTTTCAGAAGGTCACTTAAGTACTGCGGAGACCATTCAAAGCTTTGTACGTAGTTACAGAATTTTTTAATTAATACGGAATTTAACAGGTAACAATGTAACGATGATAAAATGGGGCTAATATGATCATATTTCTTAGTTCTCGTCAGCACTCTGGCTGCTGCATTTTGAACCAATTGAAGTTTATTTATTGATCTTGCTGGACGTCCTCCCAGTAATGCATTACAATAATCTAGTCTTGAGGTCATGAACGCATTAATTAGTTTTTCGGCATCAGCAACAGAGAGCATGTGTCGTAATTTAGCAAGATTTCTTAGGTGGAAGAATGCTGTCCTACAAACATTGGTCATTTGATTTTCAAAAGGACTGATTGGTATCAAATATAACACCTAAATTCTTCGCTGTTGAAGATGATGTAACAGTACATCCAGTGGTTAAATTGGCTTTTGTTGGGAGGGGGAGCCCTTATTTACGGTGAATGGTCATCATTCAAAATCCCGCCGTAAAATGACTTAATGTGTTTTTACACCAAAGGGGCTCTTCAGTATTAATGTGTAAGGTAGGGTTGAGTAGTTATTCAAACAAAGACAAATACTTTACAATTCACTTATTTTATTATTATTTTTTACCTTGAATGTTAACAGGCACAAGCAACGGATTTCACCCTCGGAAAACTTATGAAATGAACATGTTTGAAAATATCCCTTCGCACCTGAATGTTAATGTAACTCTTGCAGTAATTATTTATCATATTCATGCAGCCTGTGTTATTCTGTTGAGTGTTGAAAAACCATGACTCTTTTAGCATGTAAACGGGTAAAGTTTTAGAAAGAAAAAACTCATCCACTTTGCGACAAACATTAGTTGTTCTATACATTTAAAAAAATATATTATTAAAACTGAATAATAAATGAACAGGGAAGTAGAGTTGGCAAAATAAATGTAAATCTCTGCCTTTATTGAGTTTTTAATGCCTGATAGAAAAGTATCTATCTTTGTAGAGCAATACAATTCTTTAGGCAATTGCAGAATAGTCCCATTAGTCACAGATACACTTCAGAAAATTGAGTACACAACTATTTCTGGGCTTAAAAGATACAAAAACCAAATCAATGCAGAACATTTTATCTCAAAAGCAATACAATGTGGAACCCCATGCACTACTTAAAGCCTGATGTGGCCCCTTAACCAAAATAGTTAAAAATATTAACTATTACACAATATTACACACCATTACCTTTACAAATTTGTTTCAGGATTTTACATGAGTAAATGTAACTTGTTATATTTTGACAAAATATTTCAGTTTCAAATGAAATAATCTAAAGGTAAAATTTATTAGACATCAACAGTGGCAGTTTAAAGTTTCAAGATGTGTTTCAGCTAGTATGTATTTTTCATAAATACATTAATTTATTATTATTATTAATATTATTTAAGACTAGCACACTGACCTAACCATGGTAATGAGGAGCCTTTCCTTCTGTGTATAAAAATTTAATATTAGGTAACAAATGTGATAATAATGGGCTCATATAAGTATAGTTTCTGTAGATTTTTCTACATCAACAACAAAAATAATGCCACTTGATGCATGTCCTTGTACTGGAAAACTATGCAACATAAAACTATGCAACATAACAGGAAATGCGACCCAGGATATATTAAATACAGGTTATGTTTAATCTATGGCAGGTCGACACTTGATGTCCAATGTAAAATCTGTCCTGAAGCAAAACCAGTTGAGAAGCGCTGAGATAAAGGTACAGACAGTAGCATATTCGGATATATTCTATCGCTCTAGCCGTTAGCGGGTTTCCATGGTAACGTCGCTGTTATGCTTAGAATTGTGACAGTTTTCCCTTGATGGCTGTGGGCGGGGTGCTGAATCAGCGATTAAAGCATTTACATACCTGGATAATTCCAGGTAGCCTGGGTGTCTCTGTGTAGTCTTGCTAATTATTCAGTCTCATATGCCATGTATTTGTCAGGAGTCAGGAGATGAAAAATAATTCAAGTGGAATAACAATATTTGGTGCTGAAGGAGACGGAGCTGAGCTCCGGCAGGGTGTGTTGCGGACCTGAGGAGGCGGAGCTGCGCTCCAGTGCGCTACGGCCCAATTTAACCTCTGAGTACATCCATCGAGAGTCAAATTATATTTTGGTGGCTTATTTTTTAGAGTTTTTTAGTCCAATAATTAGTACCTCTGTTTTGTCAGAATTGAGTAAAAGGACATTTATGGCCATCCACTCTTTTTTTTCATTGATACACCCTGCAAATTTGGAGAATAGTGAAATCTCATCAGGTTTTGAAGAAACATAAAGTTGTGTATCGTCGGCATAGCAGTGGAAACTTATACCACGATATCTCCCAGGGGAAGCATATACAAGGAGGAAAGCAGAGGCCCTAAAACTGATCCCTGTGGCACTCCATACTTTACTTTTGTTAGGTTTGACAATTCCTCATTTACATAGACAAAGTGGTAGCGGTCTGCTAAATAGGACCTAAACCATGCTAATGCAACTCCACAAATGCCAACATAATTCTCCAGCCTATTCAAGAGAATGTCGTGATCTATCGTGTCTAATGCAGCACTAAGATCTAAAAGCACAAGAGGAGAAATGCTTTACATCAGTTACACCTTTATTTCCTTCAGAAACAGGCTAATATCCTCAACTTTGTACAGTACATATTTACATGTTCATTTTGAGAGCATAGAGAAGCATTGAAACACACAGAAAGACTAGAATCTGAATCATCATTACTATCTGAAAACCCCACAATCATCTTTAACTTGTTTACTTGTTTTAGCACCTGGAATTCTGAAGATTGGCAAATCCAAATCACATTCGTCAGTCAATTTCCTTTCTTCATTTCCAAGTTCCTCATCCTGCTCTAAAGATACCGGAGATGAAACACTTTGTGACTGAATTTCAGCAGTTTCTGTCACTAAACATTCTTCCACAGTATCCACAGGAGGAGAGGCGGGTGTTGTGTCGAAGTCTGTTTCCCCCCTAGCCCCGCCCCCTTCCAAACGACGAGCGAAGCGCGCGTTCCATAAAAGCTCGCCCCCGAGATGCTGTGCTCGTACCACTGAGGTTCTACGGAGAGCGCGAAGGCTCAAAAACAATTTTAACGAGCTTTATCTGTGTAATGTTGTATTTGAGAAGTGAGAGGCAAATTTCATAATTGTCCAGTTATATTTTCGAAAAGGATTAACAAGCATTTTTATATCTTTTTGAACACAACCAACTACTGTTATTTCTATCAATATATAATATTATATTTGTCAGAGTTTTTATTTTTAATATTGTAGACTATTGGAATAAATGCACGCTCACTCAAATAACTGTTTATGGGGTAATATGAGCTCTCCATATTGAACACAGGTGGAGCAGTGTCTGACAGTAACATTCCCAGCTGTCAGAATGTGTTCCCCCTGCAATAATGGGGGTGGTTTTAAGGGGCAAAAGATAAAACTTTAAAATGTTTTATCTACAATTTCTTCGTTTTCTCAGTAAACTGTGGCGAAAGTGCACTTGTTGGGACAGAAAACCATCAGATTTAATTTACTGTAACAGATGAACTAAAGTGGACAACGGCGCTCTCTTGTGGCCAAATTACGTAATTGCATTTCTACAAAAAAAAAAAAAAAAAAAAGGCATCGCTTAGGGGGAAAAAAGAAATATGTAAGAACGGTAGAATATTTAGCCTATGAACTCACAGTTATGTGAGTGAGCGTGCATTTATTACAATAGTCTACAATATTAAAAATAAAAACTCTGACAAATATACTATTATTTATTGATAGAAATAACAGTAGGTGGTTGTGTTCAATAAGACATTAAAATGCAACAAACATAGGTTCTTGTTACCTCTTTTCCAAAGTATAACTAGACTGTTATGAAATTTGCATCTCACTTCTAGAATACAACATTCTACAGATAAAGCTCGTTAAATACTCTAGTTTTGAGCCTTCGCACTCTCCGTAGAACCTCAGTTGTACGAGCACAGTATCTCGGGGGCGAGCTTTTAGGGAAAGCGCGCTTCCCTCATCGTTTGGAATAGGCTCTATGCACGGAGGTGCATGACGTATTTCCGGTGAAATTTAAGGATGCTAATTCATTCCCTACATCTCATTCCCTACATTTGTTCACTCTTTCTTACCCACAATGCAATCTGATTTCGAGGGTACATACGATTTGTGCCCTGTCCCAAATGGCACACTCCGGACTTGTGGACTTCCTCAGAGTCCACACTTCGGTGACGTCATGTAGTGCAGACTTATAGGGCCCCTCGCGCAAGTCCACAAGGGCGCATTGAGAAGTATTTTTGGGACAGACTCGATCGTGAAGCGTGGTTATTGTTGGACAGGAGCTGCAGGTTCGGTTCGGGGAAATATGCTGCCTATTGTTGTTGTTTTTACTATTGTGTTTGCGAGATGGCTTGCCATGCAGAGAAATCAAATTTATACGCTCCAACGTCGTAGAAGACAAGATTATTTTTCATGCATACAAATGCTGATGTTATGCACGGAGGAAAGGGTAAGCAAATAAATGTTATTGACTTTGTAGATAAACATATAACTTGTCAAAAGTTGTTAATGCATTAAGTCATTATTATTTGATTTACTGTTTAATATTCTTTTTTCTTTATATACATATATATATATATATGTATTTTATATTTTTTATGTGTACCTTGTTTTTTTTATGTCGTTTTTTCTCTTTTTCTTTTCTTTTCTCTTGTCTTGTATTAATCAATACCAGTGAAAGGTGACGCTCATTCCATTTGATTGCTAATTATGTAGCTATAAAGGGTAGGCTTAATAAGCAGTGGCTTAAGCCATAATGATACTTACACTTAAATATTTTCTTCTCAGCCATGTTATCAATTGTCTGTGTCCGTGAGCGAAAGCGCTCTTCACACCAGTTGTCTGATTGGCCTTTCGCAAGGACTCCTGGGTACTTGAAGTGCGTGAAGCCTGGATCTATGCGGGCTTCGCGGAAGACCGCTTCAAGGGTACAAAGGGGCGCTGCTGAGCACACTTCAGAGCGTTAAAATGCTAAATGGGACGGCCTACGGACTCGTAGACTCAGCGAGCACGCGCAATTTAAGTCCACGAGACCGAAAGTCCGCATGAAGTGCGCCATTTGGGACAGGGCAGTACACTCTCCCGACCCCTATTTCCCATAATCCAACGCGGAGACGCGGCAGTGTGCAAAATAAAATTGCAAATGGCGGACGTAAACACCGGAGGCGGCAACTTTTACAAATGTAAGTAACTATTTTATTAATTCAAATAAATCTGTAGCAAGATTTAACTAAGTAAAATTATACATATTGATGGATTAATTTATAAATGGCCACTAACTCCGCTTAAATGCAATTTTTGACTCGAAACTAGCAAGTGTGATTTTTACTGTCGAGATTTCACATAGCAAATTATAATTTGTTGGATTCTTCACATATATTATTTATCACATGTAACTACTGTATTCGCATATGCCTTAGAAAATAATGTACCGAAGATTTCTATTGTTTTAGGCATGGATGAAGACGTAAAGCGTCTCATAATGAGCAGGATGGCCAATGGGCATCTCTTCTCTGGGCGCAGGAACGCAGCCCTGTTTGGATGGGAGTGAGTTTGTGGATTTCTTTTCCTCAGAAATTAGTAGAGTTCAGTTTCATTTTATATGAGTAAATAGTAATATTTAAGTTATTACGTTACATGTACTACAGAACTGTTCTGAAAGGGGTTGCTTGGTGTGGTAACCCCTGCCAAAAAGTGGGAAAAATTGAACCTACAAGGTAAATTCATCATAATAATATATGCAGTTCTTCTTGTAAATGTACATAATTTGCTTCATCTGCAAGATGTTTTTTAATGATGCATAAAAGTAGCTTTTTTTAGTAATGCATTAATGTATCTATTTGATATTACAGATATGTACATACATTTCACAAATTCAGATAATATCTAAATTTACAAATTATCCTTTTAGAACGTTTACAAGCCCTTGGTTATTTATATCATATGTCCTCCTTCACTCCGCCACTCAGGACAATTGAAGAGCTCATACTCAACTATTAATTATCCAGAATTGCTAGATGGTGTCAGGAAGTGTAATCAAACTTGAAATCTTGGAGCATGAAATCTAGGGCTAGAAGACTATGTCAAGGTTTATTGAAAAAGGAGTGTAAAAATATTTTGTCTGTTCTAATCAAAAAACTAATAGTCTTACTCATAACCTTTTTGGTGCCTTTATGCCTTGCATTGTATGGAGATAAACCGATCATGTCTCTAAAATATTTGTATGACTTTTTCTTCCACAGAGCACAAGTTTGAGACCACTTAAGGGTGAGTAAATGAAGAGTAAATTATAATTATTGGATGAACTATTCCTTTAAAACCATACTGAATGACTTTATGCTGTCAGAGCCTTTTTATATGAAAATGTTATGTGTAAGTAATCTCTGTAAGATTTATAATTCTCTTCTAAATCATTTGTAGGAGATAAGGAAGCCACCCACCCCTCCTCATGGACTACACCAGATTTGACAGTTCTTGCTCCAAGGCACTTGCAAGTTCCCGGACATTTCTGGGGGGAATGGCCCTAACCCTCACCCTCCGTTCCAACAGGACTCAGACGTGCACAATAGGATTGAGATCCAGGCTCTTCGCTGGCCATGGCAGAACACTGACATTCCTGTCTTGCAGGAAATAACGCACAGAACGAGCAGTATGACTGGTGGCATTGTCATGCTGGAGGGACATGTCAGGATGAGCCTGCAGGAAGGGTACCACATGAGGGAGGAGGATGTCTTCCCTGTAATGCACAGCATTGAGATTGCCTGCAATGATAGCAAGCTCAGTCCGATGATGCTGTGACACACCGCCCTAGACCATGACAGACCCTCCACCTCCAAATCAATCCAGAGTACAGGCCTCGGTGTAACACTCATTCCTTCGACGATGGACAGTGGAATTTATCTCTGCTCATCTGCAGTCCTCTTGCCTTCATGTAGCATGCCTAAGACATGTTCATGCAGATGAACAGGGACACTGGGCATCTTTCTTTTGGTGTTTTTCAGAGTCAGTAGAAAGATCTCTTTAGTGTCCTAAGTTTTTATAACTGTGACCTTGCCATTTGTAAGCTGTTAAGTGTCTTAATGACCATTCCACAGGTGGAATTTGTTTATGGTTCATTGAACAAGCATGGAAACAATAAAGATCTGTAAAGTTATTTGGATTTTTTCAAAATTCTTTAAAAATACAGTGTCCTGAAAAGGGGATGTTTCTATTTTTGCTGAGTTAAAATAAATATATATATTATATACACACACTCACACTATAGTGTAAGGTATTGTGTTAAATGTGTAATCCATTCTTCTGGACATTAAATTGTTTTTTATTTATATAAACATAAGATACACAAATTATCTACTGACATCAGTGTATTAACTTCAACTTTGAACACTATATTTTATTAGCTTATCTTATGTAGACAAAATACATTCAACTTTAAACTAAGTTTTTAAATATGTGATTTAAGAAAATAAGTTTTTAAGAGTTCAATGGATCTATTCTTCATTTATTTAGTTTACAGCTAAATTTATTTTGTCTTAATTATTACCAATGGATGGCGTCGACGAGCCAACAACGCATGCCTCAGAGTTGTGTAAAATAAAACTTTCTTCACTAGAAAATGTAATTCACCAGAAACAAAGAGTTGTATCATGTTTGCCTCTGGACTCGGATGGAGGACACCGATAAGAAGAACCCAGCGAAAAGGTGTGCTTGTGCACTTAGGTTGGTTTTTGTTGGTAGTTTACTTTTCTACAATTTGTTTTAATAAGATATAGGAGCGTGCAATAGTGTTTTCATTATTTTTATCTTTAACATAGTTATTATCTTTTTATGAAAAATAAAATCTAAACATGACAAATTTAAGTAACTTATCATTAATGTAATACGCATATCAAATGAACAAGTGAAAAGATTAACTGTATTATGATCATTGAATTTTTTTGTATTTTTATTAATGCAAAAATAAAATATTTAATTGCCTATTATAAAATTATATATATAAACTATAACTATATAAAGATTACAGAGATTATCAAATTCAAGAAGCCACACAGGTGAAATGTTCATGACAAATGTCTGCGACAGCTCCCGAGTGCTCTCTGACGCATAGAATTTACGTCACCGTCTGAAATCGCTCCCTCATTTCGTTCACTCAATGCTGAAATATAGTGCACTCACAGCCATTCACTATATAGGAAATAGTGAATGAGTGAACGAGTGGGCGATTTCAGACACAGCACACCACTACAAAATGGCTGACACCCGAAATAGTGCACTATTTAGTGGATAGGGGGCGGTTTCGGACACAGCTTTGATTACTTCCTCCGATCGTAGAGCGCTGCTATGCCGAGAACTGATGTGGGATTCTATACTCTTTGACTATACACTAAAGGAAGGGTAGCCGAGTTAGTCAAATACATTCTGCATCTGCAGCCACCATGTCCGGTAAAACAACATTTCATATCACTATTCTTCAGAGTTTTAACATAAACTCCCATTTTGTGTTATAGACTAACTAGAAAGCCTGCACACTCTGCTAGCCTGTTTCTGCAACTGCAGTAAAGTTAGTTTCATACATTCAGATGTTTGCCCTCAATAACTTTCTTAAGGTGTATGCAAAATGATTAATGAGTAAATTATTTTTATAAACAAGTATGACTATCACCTACAACTCTTTCCTCTTGTAGTCGTTTTTTTTTTTTTTACATACAAAAAATATTTTTTTTGTAGCTCATTGTCAATGATATTAACTCGTTTGCATCCACTGTTGGAAAGCTACTGACAAAAAGTCTGTGTGTGCGAATAGGAAACAAACTTTGCAGCAGTGTATCTCCATTACCACTGTTTCAGCTAGAATTTGCAATAACGCAGTGCTATTCATCTGTCGTTGATAGAACTGCATTACATTTTTTATTATTATTCATTTTGTACAATAAACATCCATACTAACTAAGATAACATCTGTGGTTATCCAAAATGAACAGTGGTAACGTTAGAAAAGTAAAACCTTAGAACATGTTCAAAAGAACTTTGAACGTCACTTTCAAAATACCAGTCCTACTCTTAGTTGGTGTGGAGTCTCTGCTTTCCTCATAGAGCGGTAACACTGAGCTTTCATTGAGATCTCATTCGTGGCCCTGATTTTACCTGACACTTTTACAAACAAAATTACAAACACATTACATGCCAAACATTTATATTAGCGTGATTAGTCTGCTGCTGGCCGGAATGTAAAAATAATAGCACAATGTTAGCCATAACGTACTAGTTCAGGCTATCTGAACTTACCTTCATAATTGCAGAGATAAGACGAAACATAAAACTTGAAACCTTTCTCAAGCTTGCTCTGTAGCGTTGTACTGCACATTCCTACAATTCTTCGCACATCATGAATACTAAATTTTGGCAACTCAAGCAAACAACGAGAAAACTTTGAAGACTCTGCCATAATCCCGTTTACCTCCGCTTTAAATCTCCCCAACCGGAAACGCAAGAGCATCCTTGCGTCAAACGCGGAAGTTATGCGTGCATATAGCCCTTTAGCCCTTTTCAAAAATATAACTAGACATTTGCCTTTAATTTCTAGAATACAACATAAAGCTCGTTAAAAACTCTAGATTTGAGCCTTCGCGCTCTCCGTAAAACGTATCGGTTACCTAACGTAACCTCGGTTCTCTCTAGATGAGGGAACGAGTATTGCGTAAGCTAGCTTACGCTACGGGAACCCATTGTCAACGCCGTGCGCGCCAAGCATCCACTGTATGAGCCCCAGGGAATTAAGGGGGAACCCAGGGAGCCCTTATGAGTGGGGAAATAAGATTTGGCCGGCAAGAATGCGGGTCAGTGATTGTGTAATATATAAGCACATAGTGGGAAGGGAACGACAGAGCAGCGGTGCCGGTCTGTGTGGAATGTGTCCCATCAGTGCAGCTCACCAGGGGAGCTGTAGCGTATTAAACCGCTAGTAGTTTTGCCTGCAGAGCGGGCACTTCCATATTGTAAAATCTGACAAAGGTGGAGGGGGAGGTCCATCCCGCTGCCACACATATGTCGTGAATGGAAATCCCGCTGGACCATGCCCACGAGGATGCCATGCCTCTAGTGGAGTGAGCCCTAATGCCCAACGGGCATGGCAGGTCTTTTGACGCGTACGCAGCAGCAATAGCGTCCACTATCCATCTAGATAGTGTCTGTTTCGAGGCGGCGAGACCTTTGGTGCGCCCTCGAAACGAAAGCTGCTCAGAGCGCTGAGGGCGGCGAGCGCGCAGTATACAATCTCAGTGCTCTGACCGGGCAAAGGAGATTGGCGTCGCGTTCACTATCGGATGCTGGCAGCGCCGATAGGGAAATGACCTGTGCTCTGAAAGGAGTACCGATCACCTTGGGAACATAGCCGTGTCTAGGCTTTAAAATGACCTTGGAGTCACTTGGTCCAAACTCAAGACACGCAGCGCTGACAGACAGCGCGTGAAGGTCTCCCACACGCTTGACTGATGACAGGGCAGTCAGAAAACGGTTTTGAGTGAAAGGTATTTCAAATCCACGGAATGAAGTGGTTCGAAGGGGGGCTTTCATAGTTTCGAGAACTATAGAAAGATCCCAGATAGGAACCGATGGGGGCGCGGGGTTCATCCTTCTAGCTCCCCTGAGGAAGCGGATGACCAGCTCGTTTTTCCCCATGACTGGCCGTGCAGGGGTTCAGCGAACGCCGCAACGGCCGCCACATACACTTTGAGCGTGGATGGGGATCTGCCCTTATCCAGCAGCTCTTGTAGAAATACGAGCAGCGACAACACCCCACATGTCCGCGGGTTCAGGTCTCTGTCGGTGCACCATTTTGAGAACACAGACCATTTTGACGCATAGAGTCTTCTAGTAGAAGGGGCTCTAGCGTGTATAATGGTATTTATTACTCCTTCTGGCAGAGCGACGGGTAGTCGTTGATCACCCACGCATGCAGCCCCAGCTCTGGGTGGGGATGCCAGATTGTGCCGCGAGCTTGAGAGAGGAGATCTGCTCTCACTGGGATGGGCCACGGCGCTGTCAGTGACAGCTGCGTAAGCTCCGGGAACCATGTCTGATTCTCCCAACGCTGGGCTATGAGGAGCACCGAGTGACGCTGCTTCCTGATCCTCTGCATTACCTGTGGCAATAGCGAGACGGGAGGGAAGGCGTAAGCGGGCGCCTGGGCCAGTCCTGGGCCAGCGCGTCCTCGCTCGAGAAAAATATCGGCAGTGAGAGTTCTCTTCTGACGCAAAGAGGTCTATCTCTGCTCTGCCGAATAGGTGCCATAACGCCTGGACTGTTTGAGCGTGCAGGGACCATTCCCCTGGGGAATATTGTCTCTGGACAGTCTGTCCAGGCCGCCGCTCAGGTGGCCTGGCACGCGCGTCGCCCTCAGCGAGCGCAGGTGGCACTGGGACCAACTCAGTATGCGTTTCGTCAGATGGAAGTGGTTCCTGGATCTGACACCGCCCTGACGGTTTAGGTAGGATACCACAGATCTGTTGTCCGAACGGACCAGGACGTGGTGACCCCGAATGACTGGGAGAAAGCGCACGGCGCGCACTCGACCGCTATCATTTCCAGACAATTTATGTGAAGGAGCTTTTCCTGAACTGACCATAGGCCGAAAACCGGAGAGCCCTCGCGAGACCGCGCCCCAACCCGTGTTGGACGCCGCCTGTCGAGATGACTTTTCGGGCGGGATACAGCTCCCATTGTCACTCCCCGCTGATACCACTCGGCCACTGTCCAGGGCTGCAGAGATGAAATACAGGTCTGAGTCACCTTGATGGGCTGGCGGCCTGTGGCCCAAGCCCGGCGAGACGCTGGGTGTTTAGCCAATGCTGAAGCGGGCGATGTGCAGTAAACCCAGCTGAAGTACTGCTGCGGCTGAGGCCATGTAACCTAGCACTCTCTGGAATTTCTTCAGAGGCGTGAGGCTGTTCATCTGAAAAGATGCGGCTAGTCGCTGAACACGGCGCCGCTGTGTAGATAAGCGAGCCGTCATTGCCACGGAGTCTAGTTCTATTCCCAGGAAGGAAATTGTCTGACTGGGCTGTAGTGAGCTCTTGGTCCAATTGACTGCAAGACCCAAACTGTTCAGATGGCTGAGGAGAACTGCTCTGTGAGACAGAAGCTCCATATGTGACTGTGCCATAATCAGCCAGTCGTCCAAATAGTTCAGAATTCGCAAACCCTGACTCCGCAGGGGTGCGAAGCCGCGATCCATGCACTTCGTGAAAGTACGGGTGCTAAGGACAGGCCGAACGGAAGGACGGTGTATTGATAAACCTGGCCGTCAGGCTGAATCTCAAGAATGGCCTGTGACGGGATTTATCTGAATCTGAAAGTATGCATCTTTCAGATCGAGAGAAATAAACCAGTCCCCTGGCGCACATGCACGAGGAGTTTCCTGATTGTAAGCATTTTGAACGGTCTTTTGCAAGCACCTTGTTCAAAACCCTGAGATCTAATATGGGTCTGAGGCCGCCGTCTTTCTTGGGAACAAGAAAATAACGGCTGTAAAGCCCCGACTCGCTCAGAGAGAGTGGCACTTTCTCTATGGCCCTTTTGCACAGAAGGCTTGCTATTTCTGAACGAAGCATGCACGCTGCTTCCGTGTTCACAGTGGTTTCGAGCCTCGCTCTGAAGCGAGGAGGGTGGCGATCGAACTGTAGCAAATAGCCCTGTTGTATTGTGCTTAACACCCACTTGGATATCCCTGGAATAGCTTCCCACGCTTTGAAGCGTAAAGCTAGAGGGTGAATGGCCATTTCGCTCTGATTGCCACACACAGAGCGCTGAACAAAATGTGTGAGTGCGTTTAGTGTGTTTATGCATGATTGCTCGCAGACAGCATGAACAGGCTGATTTGTGAGTGACTTCCCGATTGGAATGAATGGGGAAAGAGTCACATCTGTTACGTGATGCGCAAGCATAGTCATGGGCACGGGACTTACACACAGAGGAATGTTTGCTGGCCGTGCAACAGAGCGGGCAGAGAATGGGCGCACGACGCAATCGTGGAGCGCATTTATTGACTCTAGCGCTCGAGCGGTTCGTAACTGCTTTATGTGAGCGTGCTCTGATAGGGGCACGAGAAGTGTAAAGCTTGTGTGTAGAGGTGAACACTGAATTGTGGGCACATTTTCTACACATAAGGCTGGTCGTGTGACACAGCGGCCAGAGAATGGGCGCGCGCACGGATTCGTGGTTGCGTTTATTAATCCTAACACTCGAGCGGTTCGTAACCGCTTTCTGTGAGTGTGCTCTGATAGGGGCACGAGAAGTGTAAAGCTTGCGTGTAGGGGTGAACACTGGATTGTGGGCACATTTTCTACACATAAGGCTTTATTTTGTGTCGCCATGGAAACGGCGTTTGAGTGCAGGCAAGCGGTTAATATCACCGGCTTGCTGAAACCACCACTGCAGTAGCCTGATAGGAGGGGACTGACAGGGGGCGTACGGGACTTACATACTGCTGGCCGTGTGACAGAGCGGGCAGAGGAGGGGCGCGTTTATTAACCCCCAACACTCGAGCGGTTCGTAACCGCTTTATTTGAGTGTGCTCTGATAGGGACACGAAATGTATAATGCTTGTGTGTAGGGGTGAACACTGGATTGTGGGCACATTTTCTACACATAAGGCATGTTTACCTTTGGGTTGCCGTGAAAACGGCGTTTGAGTGCAGGCAAACGGGTGGTATAACCGGCTTGTTGGCTGCTAAATTCACCACTGCAGTAGCCTGATAGAAGGGGACTGACAGGGGGCGAAGCTTTGACGGTGGTCCGGCCGTGGCGGGACTGAGCCGTCGTTTTCTCAACAACGCTAGGAGGACTTCGGTTGCTCAGGTTTCAGCACAATCTGAGGCCGAGGCCCGCGGGGGGGCGGCGGTCTGCAGCGGCTGTCTGAGCGTGATCGAGGGCGGCCGCCCTGTCGACGCTGAGAAGTCTGGCTTAGTTGAGCTGGACGCTGTGAAGAGGCTCGTGCATGAGGCTGGTCACGCGCGACGGCGGAAGTAGTTCTGCAGGCCTTAGACGGCAGCACCGGTTTAGACCGCCATCTCGCGGAGGGCGGGCAAAGGTGCGGGGAGAGCAGCCGTGGAGTCTGTTGGGAGCCTGCTCAGGGGGCGGTGACCACTCGAGCCCGAGGCTGTCGACGGCCTGTGTGAGGAGGCGCGTTAGTTCCTCTTCGACTCCGGCGCGGATCCTGCTGGATTCCTGGGCCGAGGAGGAGGCGTGAGAGCCTGACCACTCCTCGCTGTCCGAAGCCATGATGGAACAGCCCTTATCCTTCATCCGAGATGGCAGCAGAGCAGCCGCTCGGCGGCAACTGCGCATCCCGGGTGGGCAGGGAGGGTGAAGGCGATGCTCGAGGGAGGGACTCCGGCGAGGCAATCGCTTCTACCACTGGTTCCGGCAGCCTTTGAGAGCGGCGCTTTTTTCTGCGCGGCTGAATGGAAGGCGGCGCGGCGGCTTCGGTCCTGAGCGCTTCGAGTCGAGCCCGCAGGGTCGACATCGGTAGCTCCTCGCAGAGATCGCATCCGCCTACGGCGAGCTCTGCATGCCCCAGTCCCAGGCAGAGAGCGCAGATGAGTGGCGGTCTCCGGTGCTGAGAGGGGCGCGCGTGAGGCGCAAGTGGAGCGAGGCATCTTTAAAAAGACGCTCGTTACTCTTTTTGTGAAGTTCGTTAAGAACTAGCTTGCTCTAAAAAAGGATACGTCACCGGATGGCGTAGCTCGCAGGACGGCTGAAGGTGGCGAAGACGGCCGGCTTCTTCGAGCGCTGTCCACGCTTGCTTGATGCCCCTCAAACGGCGACGCGGCTTCCGGTTCAGAGATGCGAAGAGCTTCGCTGAAGAGATGAAAATCAGGGTTCCAGCCTACGAACTACGCTTATATGCACTCTAGTCATGCCCAATTTGGCGGGCTTTGATGCAGTAAGCGCGCGCACGCCTCTCATTGGACGCGAGTTCGCCCAAGTTCGTCTATAGGCTGCAGCAGTTCCCGCAGAGCAACCAATGAGCTCGCTAGCTAGCTCGCTCGAGGTCTGCAGCTTCGCACTGCGTTGACAATGGATACAAAATTAAGGATAATTTTTGGCTTCAATATCTCAGAAAAGATGAATCTTTGCCGTAGCGTAAGCTAGCTTACGCAATACGAGAGAACCTCTCGTAAGAGAACCTCAGTGTTTTGTTTTCAAGGCAAATGTGAGGCATTGTGGAACAGTTCAGAGTATATGAAACAGAAAATAACAACAACTAAAACAGAAAATTAACATATATGTAAAGAAATATTAACTAAATAAAAATAAATGAAATAAAATACTGGGATATAAAGTGCTATATAATGTTGGGGCAGTTACATGAATTTGAAAAGCTTTAACATTTTTATTGATTTTATAAGCTTTTTTTTGTGATCTCACGTTTGAAAGTGTTTCAAAGTATATTGTGAGATCAGTATTACAAAAGGTGATATATTTACATTTACATTTATTCATTTGGCAGACACTTTTATCCAAAGCAACTTACAAAAGAGGAAAACATAATCGAATCATTTTAAGGAGACAGTGATACAAAAGTAAAGATACACAAGAAAACTTCCACCGAGAAACAACCTTGACCAGACAGTGAATAAAACCGGTAGAGAGTTGGTGCAGCTCTGCCGAGCCTCAGGCCTGTACATACTGAACGGCAGGATCAGAGGGGACTCTTTAGGGAGGTTCACGTGTTGTTCAGGTCTTGGAGCTAGTGTAGTTGACTATGCCATCACTGACCTGGACCCATCCTCCTTCAATGCATTCACTGTCAAACAGCAAACTCCGCTTTCTGACCATAACCAAACTAACATCTATATCAAAACACATGACACACCAGAACAAAACAGACTGGAAACCTGCCAAATGTATCAGGTCCAGCAGAGATACAGATGGGCTCCGGACAGCGCAGATAAATTTGTCCAAGCCCTCAGATCTGAAGAACTAAAAAATCTAATAAATACATTTATTAATAAGAAATTTGAAACAACTAAAGATGGTGTTAATTCGGCCACAAATGAAATCAATTACATATTTAAAAAAGCAGCACATAGAAGTGAATTGAAAAAGAAAGGCAAAAAATACACTAAAAATACTCCAAAAGATGAAAAATGGTTTGACTCAGACAGCAAAACATTAAGAAAACAACTTAGAAAATTATCAAATCTGAAACATAAAGAACCAAACAACACTGACTTAAGAACTGAATACTTATCAAAACTAAAAATATATAAAGACACGATTAGAGTGAAGAAGCAACACCATCTGACCAAAAGTATACAAGAATTAGAACATTCAATAAATCAAAATCAGTTCTGGGATATGTGTAATAATCTGAGCACAGCAAAACCACAAGACCTACCAATACAAGATGGAGAAATCTGGACAAATCATTTTGAAAACTTATATAAAGAAATCCCATCAAAACAACTCAATGACAATTATAATCTGATCCAACAAAATCTACAAACTTATGAAGAGACAATTAAAAATAATCAAAATCCACTTGACTTCCAAATTACACATGAAGAATTGACAAACAAACTTAAAAACCAGAAAGGTAATAAATCTTGTGGTCCTGACAGCATTCTGAGTGAGATGCTGAAACACAGCACACCGGAGCTGCAGGCGGCGGTGCTCAAACTGTTCAACATTGTCCTTCGTTCAGGCTGTTTTCCTGACATCTGGAGCCAAGGACTTATTACCCCAATTCATAAGAGTGGAAATAAATTAGACCCTAATAATTTCAGAGGCATTTGTGTGAGCAGTAATCTGGGGAAGTTATTTAGCAGTATTTTAAACAATAGAATTGTAAGCTTCCTTAACGAACACAATGTCCTGAGCAAGAGTCAGATTGGCTTCGTTCCAAATCACAGAACTACTGACCACATTTACACCCTACACACCCTAATCCATAAACACGTAAAACAGACCAAAAATGGAAAAATATTTGCATGCTTTGTCGATTTCAAAAAAGCATTTGATTCTATTTGGCACAACGGATTATATTACAAACTTTTACAAAGTGGTGTAGGGGGTAAAGTCTATGACATTATAAAATCAATATATTCGAACAACAAATGTGCAATACGAATTGGCAACAAACATACAGAATTCTTCACCCAGAATAGAGGAGTGCGGCAGGGCTGTAGCCTGAGTCCAACACTGTTCAACATCTACATTAATGAACTAGCGGTGCAGTTGGAGCAGTCTACAGCCCCTGGACTCACTCTACAGGACAGGAACATCAAGCTCCTGCTGTACGCAGACGACCTGGTGCTGCTGTCACCCACTGCACAGGGACTACAGCAGCACCTGGACCTGCTGCAGAACTACTGCCAGAACTGGGCCCTGGCAGTCAACCTCACAAAGACCAACATTATGGTCTTTCAGAAAAAGCCCAGATGTCAGGAACACAGATACCAGTTCAGTCTAGGCAGCACCGGCCTAGAGCACACAATGCAGTACACTTACCTCGGCCTGGTCATCACTGCATCGGGGAGTTTCAGTGTGGCAGTGAATGCTCTAAGAGATAAAGCTCGAAGAGCTCTATATGCAATTAAGAAGAAATTCCAAAACACTGAATTACCGATTCCAATCTGGTGTAAAATCTTTGATAGTGTAATTCAGCCCATTGCGCTGTATGGAAGTGAGGTTTGGGGTCCACTCAGTGATCAGAGCTACACTAGATGGGACAGACATCCAACAGAAGCCCTACACACAGAGTTCTGCAAAATGATTCTAAAACTACAAAGGAAAACACCCAGTAATGCATGTAGGGCAGAATTAGGCCGATTCCCATTGATTGTTAATATGCAAAAAAGATCCCTCAAATTCTGGATGCATCTAAAATCAAGTCCCACAGAAACGCTACATTTTAAAGCACTACAAACCCAAGAACTGAACCCCGAAAAGAGTCTCCTCAGTCAGCTGGTCCTGAGACTCACTAACCCGACTAACCAGTCTCAGACCAGCACTGCTTCTCACACACACATCAGAATAAACCAAATTATCAAACAGTCTAAAAATACATATCTGGAACATTGGGATCAAGAAACTAAAACACAAAGTAAATTACAATTCTATCGAACTTTGAAATCAAATTATGAATTGGCAGAATATCTCCAGAGTGTGAGAGACACAAAGCAGAGATGGATCCTGAGCAAGTACAGGCTGAGTGAACACAGCCTAGCCATCGAGACCGGCAGACACAGAAAGAGCTGGTTACCCCGAGAGCAAAGGGTGTGTGTTCAGTGTAGTACAGGAGAGATCGAGACAGAGACACACTTCCTCCTTCACTGTCACAAATACAGCTCAGTCAGAGAACTCTACTTCAAAAAACTCACTGACTTAATACAGGACTTTACAGCCATGACTGAAATAGATCAGATAAAGACTTTACTAGGAGAGGGACAGACAGCAGCACTGGCTGCCAGATACGTGTGTGTGTGCCACAGCCTGAGAGACAGCAGGTGAATGTATGTGTGTGTGTGTGTGTGTCTGACCTCAGTGTGTTTCCCTACTGTCCACCACAGTGACCCTCAGTAATGTATGTGTGTGTGTGTATGTATATATGTGTTAAAACACTGTGGTATCGATGTTCACAGATATTGTAATCTGTTACTCTGTTAATTTGTACAATGAATTTAATTTGTACATTTAAATTTAAGTTATATACTTTATTATTTTGATGTCTTTATAATTATTCTATGTGTTCCAAGCTTTGGCAATATGTACAGTCATGCCAATAAAGCATTTTGAATTTGAATTTGATACAAAAGTGCCATATTATAAAGTTTCAGTAGCATCAGAATAGTATTAAAAACAGATTAAGGAGCAACAAGAATTCATTTTATTAATTTTTTTATGAGTGAATGTTTAAGTGCTCATGGAAAAGTATTTTTTTTTTAGTTTTCGGCTTTCCTTCTCGTGGGTCCTTATACCTACGGGTACGAGGCCGCTCTGGTTGACGCTGAAGGCGATTCAGGGGCTTCAATGGACTCATGGGTAAATCCCCACGGTCCGGGATGAGACAGGCTTGACACAGAGTAAGTGCTTAGAGGACTCCAAAAGTTGCTCTCTCTCTCTCTCTCTCTCTCTCTATCAGTTTAAAGTCAGTCAGAAAGATGGTTAAGAACTGATGTAAGTTTATAAACACTCAATAAATGCACAAATAAGTGTGTAAAGTTTATCAAGGTTGGGATAAGTGAATTATCTATAATATTTTCTACCCATGTGCAATTTTTCATTGTCTAATAGATATGCCCTAACTAGAGTACAGCAGAAGATGTCCAGAGTCGACTTGACATTGATTTGTGGATCTTGAAACTATTATTCACAAGAGAATATTACAGACTGTATATTAGGACTGTTTATTCAGATTTACTGCAACCTGCTCACGTCCATTTATTTCTCGATCTTTCCCCCCTGAATCATTTTCATCTGTATATTTTAGAGAATTATCACATTAGCAAGAAACTTTATTTTGGTTGAATATATGATTTGCAACAACAATAATACAGAGTCATATTTTAATTACATCTTTTAATAATTAATCAAGCAATATTCAAATTTAAACTGCTGCTTGAAAGATAATGTAATGTGACATTTAATCAAAACCAGCTTATACATAAATGAGAAGTCAGAGACACAGTTCTGGGGACAGTTCACTAAAGAAAATAAAAGTAAAATAAAGTTTTATGAATTTTGTAGAATGACCCATTTAACATGAAGGAACACAAACTTCTAAGAACCAGTTCATTTAGATTCAACAGACATAAACAATTCTTTATCAAATAAAATATAATAATAAAAAAATAAATATATTGAAAAAAACAAATAGGAGCTCATATTTATATATTTGTTTATTTCTTCTCTATATTCTCCACATTACACTGCAGATGTTTTTACACAGTATATTTTACACTATGATTATATGCAGTTACCTGAAGAATATATTTTTAATCTAAACATGAAAAATGACTTATTGATACTTTAAATAAATCTAAATGAAATGCACAGGACACCAGACACACTTCCTAAAAGTGCTAGAATACACAACCTGTTATATTTGATCATTTTACATCAGTTCATTTTACACATCAGACATTTCAGATTGCCATGTGATAGTTTTGAAAAGAAAATAAATATGGCAAAAGAGTTTTTCTTAAAGAAAGTTGTGTAGACGAGGATTTGGCAAAATTTATTCTGATGAAAGATTAATTAATCAGAAAAGACTGAATAAATTATTTACTTTTTAAACTACAATGATTGTATTTATTTGTGTCTCGGTGGATTGTGGTATTTGTATCTCCTCCTCAGAGAAAGCTCTTTCAAAAACATGTTTTAACTTTAATGAAAGTTTAAACTTCTCCTTAATATCCTGCCCTATGAAAAAATACAGAACTGGATTCAGACAGCTGTTGAAAAACGCCAAAGAGATGACCAATGGGGCAAGTCTAACGGCCACCTGGACACTTTCATTCACACCAAACTTCCAGATCAAAAACACAATGTGGAACGGCAGCCAACACAGAAAAAATGCCACAATAACAGCCGACATGATGCGAAACGCTCGTCCAGAGTGAAAACGACTCCTGCCTAACTTTCGTGCGATGAATCCATAACATGTGACGATGCATATGAGAGGAATCAAAAAACCAAACACAAAGATGATGATAGTCAACATTCTATATGTTTCAATGTAAGCATAATATTCGCAGTATGTGTCGTTAACATATTCAAAGTTTACTCTTAATATCATAGAGAGCATATTAAGAGCTATAGACAGGATCCAGGCCGCTGCACAGGACAGTCGTGCAAGCAACAGACTGCGATGATTTTTAGCCCAAACTGGAGTGATCACCTGTGTAAACCGATCCAGACTAATCAAACTCAAGATGAAGACACTCGCAAACATGGTGACATACATAACAAATGGAAAAATATCGCACATGACAAATCCAAATGGACAGTGATCAATAGAGTACCGTATCATATAGAACAGTGTAGAAAGACAGCACATGAGGTCTGCAATCGCTAGATTAAGGAACCATATCGTATTAACGGTCCTCTTCATCTTCATTCCAGCGATGTACACAACAAAGACATTTCCTGGAACTCCGACGAGAAACGTCAGAATGTAGAAGATCTGAGAAATCACTTTTATTGTGTTTTCCAACCTTTTATAATCATTCCTCATCGCTGTGATTAAGCAGATGCTGTAAAGCGTCCCGTTTATCCTGTTAATATCACATTACATGTCAAATGTCACATCATGAGTCATATTTATGTGTCCTACCTTTAAACATCATAATCATGTATTTATACATCTTACATTTTCCATTCATACATTCATAGAATTTGTACTTATATCTCTTTACTGAGTCAGAAAATCAAAAATAATTTAAGATGTCAAATATCAGTCATTTATGATACCATTTACTTACATTGTTGGCTGCTCAAGTGATACTGATCCAAGAAATAACAGGAAGACCTTTAAATACTGATTCCTCATGAAGAAATTATACAGATGTGGTCACAAGATGAGTTTGTAGAAACCAGGGCTGCAAACCAGTCACGCAATTGACAGTTCTCACGCACACATCCCTTTCCTCATGCAGAGATAATATCATGGAGAAAAGAGGACACTGACATTCAGACTTATCACCCCTATGACCAATTGCTGTCAAATACTTCACCATCCACTCTGAGAGCTCAACGTTATTTTTATTTTATTTTATTTTTCAATTGTTCTTCTTTCGAAGTGCCACCTAAGGCATTATTTATGACGTTTGGAACACAGTTGGCTTCGTTTTTGCATAAATATATTTGTTGCAACATTTTCCAAAGAAATATTTTACATATGGCTATACATGAAAAACACAATATGCATGTTAATGGTTTTCACTAATATAAAAAGTTATCTGTACTGCACATACAGTATTTACAACATATCTGCGGTACTTTGAGTAAAGTGTCAGAAAGTATGTAAGTGTAAAATTCATTAATTTGCATATTTCCAAATATTATTGTAACACATGCACCTGCTGCCACAATTACACTTTCATATATGTAACACATAATTTCCCAAGTCACAGTGTAATTTTATACAACCAATATGCCCAAATAAATGAACAATGATTGTAGAAATATTAATGTATGGCCATATCTCTGATTTCTGTTTGGTATAACATGTCTGTGTAAGTGGTTTTGTGTTTCTGCAAGGTGTTCACAGAAATAAAATATAATATGGAATATTCTCAATAGGCTATGTTATAGAAAACAAATGTATACTTCTTGTTTGCAGTAGTCTTTCAATTAATGTTTGCAGGGGGAAAACACAGACCAAGGAATGAAATTACACAAAATGTTTTGTCAGTCGGATGAAACAATAGAAAATGCAGTAACCAATCAGTTTTTAAAAATGAAAAAGTAACCAAACATTGTATTCTGTCTTGATGTGGGTTCAGTAGATCATCTTCATCATCATCAGCCCCAGAAGCACCCTCTTCCTCCTCAGGAATTTAAATAGATTTCCAATAAAGGTGTAAAGTTTTTCAACTACTGTAAAAAAACTGACAAAGTGTATGCTTGACTTTGCACTCTCCACTGCAAAGAACATATAATTCCTTTTCATGTTGCTTTTGTATACTGGACTGTAGTCCTTTGTAAGGCCTGCTCATGTTGGCTGCTCCATCATAACCCTGGCCATGGATGTCCTCAACTTTCAGCTGGTTCTCCTTCAGCAAGTAGGTTTTTAAGCTGTTCTCCTGTTGTTGACTGAACATCACAGAGCTGAATGAAGAGCTCCTTTATGGTCATGTCATGTGCATAACGTGCTTTAGGCATGCTGCATGGAGGCATGAGGACTGCAGATGTGGCCAGGGCAACAAATTGCAATGTCCATACTTTGAGAAGCCTAAGACAGCGCTACAGGGAGACAGGAAGGACAGCTGATCATCCTCGCAGTGGCAGACAACGTGTAACAACACCTGCACAGGCTTGGTATATCCAAATATTACACCTGCGGGACAGGTACAGGATGGCAACAACAACTGCCCGAGTTACACCAGGAATGCACAATCCCTCTCCATCAGTGCTCAGACTGTCTGCAATAGGCTGAGAGAGGCTGGACTGAGGGCTTGTAGTCCTGTTGTAAGGCAGGTCCTTACCAGTCATCACCAGCAATAATGTCGCCTATGGGGATAAATCCACCTTCACTGGACCAGACATGACTGCAAAAAGTGCTCTTCACACTTCAGTCATGGTTGTCTCACTAGGGGTGATGGTCGGACTCGCGTTTAACGTTGATGGAATGAGCATTACACCAAGGCCTGTACTCTGGAGCAGGATCGATTTGGAGGTGGAGTGTCCATCATGGTCTGGGGCAGTGGGAGTTTTCGGAGAAAGTGGGCTAACTAGGCCCTGTACTGGGGTTGGTGCTCCACATGTGCTGGTTGCCCGTAGGTAACCCTAGCTCACTGGCTGCGGCAGAGAATCGACCACCCGAAAAAGGAGAGGATGAGCCCCCCCAAAAAAGATTTAGGAGAGTTGAATGAATTGGAGTTACCTTGGAGACAAAGGGCAAGGACGGAGTCATGCAAGCTGGGGCAGAGGAAGGCTTGGAGTTCCCGCCATAACCCTCAAGGTGAGGAGAGAAAACTGGGAGATGAGTTATTTTGGACAAGGATGATTGTGAGGCTAGATTGAGGATCAGAGTGGCAGCATCATACTCAACCAGGGAGAGATTCCCCACCTCAGGAAGCAATGTTGCACAATACAAATTTAACCCCATGCCATAAATGGGCTTGAGGTACTTATCTGAAAAGTCTGTAGTAGCAGCGAGGTGAAGGAAGCTGGTTGAATATTCCAGTAGGGGACAATCCAGCCTGAAAAGCTCCAGGAATAAAGTTGTTGGCTCCATGCTCATGTGGGTATGGATGAAGTAAGTGAATCCTTATTCTTTGTTGTTGCTTGGCCAGTCCTTCTGTGATTTTTGGTGTCCAAGGAGTGGAAGAGAGGAGATGCAGGAGTATAATCTTTAAATCCTTTAATTACTTAAACTGGAGTATAACATATGCTGGAGTGGAACCAACAAAAGACTCAACAATAGTAACCAATGGAGTGGATCAAATGCTGGAACAAACACTAAATCTAAACATAGCACAATGCAACACTTCAAACATTACACTTCAAGAACTGACAAACCATGAACAAAACTAGAGGGTTTATATACACATTGAAACTAATGAGGAAATGGCATACAGGTGGGGATAACGATGAACAGATGAGTGATTAGGGCAGTGGGTTCTGGGAAACATAGTGCAGGAGAAAACTTCAAAATAAGTGTCTTTGAACACGGTGGAGACAAACTGTGACACATTTACCCCATCACTTGTTTTCCTACAGCACCATTTCGTTAACATACAATACACCCAAAGATGGCACAAACACTCCCACCCATGCCCACTTGCACTGGCACAAAAATTGTGCTTAGAAGTAGTGTTCTCGCAAAAACTGGATAAGCCTTTGAGCTGTTCCTAGCGTGGTCATGAAAATAGAGCCCTAAAACTAAGTCACCTAATATTTTGGTAACATATTTTAATGTTTAAATATTTTTTTTTATTAAATTTAAATTTCTATCTTTATTTAGGCCTACACATTATGATCAACAAGTGTAATAATTGATGTTGATTGATTGTCTAATTGATTTCTTGCCTCATGACTTGCGGTTCAGTTAATGAGACACTTTTAATTCACTCACCGCATTGATTCAGTGAGTTAATTCAGGAATATTGATTCAGCTGACCAGTTGTTTAGATTGATTAATTGAAAGAACCGGATCATAATATTGTTTGTGAATCAAACTGAGCTGTATGTTTGTTTTTGAGTGCATCCAACAAACACAATGCAATAGAGAGACGAGTTGTTTTTGTATTTTGCGTTGATCACATTTAAACTGCAAGCTCTCAACCACATAAATTTTAGGCTAGTTTCTTTAGCCATGTTGCGGGAGATTCGTGGCGAAGCACATGTTTCGCAGTCCTTGAATGTCTTGTCGGACTGGCCCACAACTCAATCAGCCAGCCTGATCTCATGAAAATTACATGACTGTGGCAACATTTTTGAGAAATGATGTGTTTATTACACATATCGCGGCAGTTCCAAGATGAAATGTCCACTGTGTGGTGCTAAAAACCTGTTGAGGTGCAATGTACGGTACATTACGTCCCTTTGTTTACATAGCTTACCTGTACTCTATACTGTACCATCCAAAAATGTTATTGAAGTTGACAAACTAAACATAATTTGAAAGGTTCAGAGTCAGTGTTTCATCACTATTTTACAACTGTAATGTTCCAGCAACAGTTATATAATAATTTGTTGTCAGAGTGCAAATGAAAACATGCAAAATCAAAATGGGACTCTATTTCTCCATTATGAAAATGCAATACGCCAGATGAATTCAGTTCGTGTGTGACAAATACTTTGTTTACTTCATATATCTTGTTGGCTGCTCAAGTGATACTGATCATGCAAATATCCTTGATATTAAATACTGGTTTCCTTTTAAAAAAGATGCATCAGATAACAACTCTTCCTTTTAGAAGTCGATGTAATTTGCATTCTGTATGCATGTATTTTACTGTGTGTGTGTGTGTGTGTGTGTGTGTGTGTGTGTGTGTGTGTGTGTGTGTGTGTGTGTATAGAGGCCTGTGAAAAATAGGCCCCTCAAATGCAATACGTGATCACATATGGTACTCTTATATGGTATACTTGAGTCTCATGTTTTTAAAATATAGGATAAGACCCCTTAAAGAGGTTCCAGATGTTCCCTTCTTAAAAATAACAGACTGAAGACACAGAACAAAATGTATGGAAGGTTTTAGCCACGCCTTGTTAGACCTATGTAAGCGAGTGCAATCTCAAGACACATCAGTTGTTTCTGCAGGGGCAACTCGGCTTGTTATCTCTGATTATAAAGTCTATTTTCTGCCGGTCAAAAACTTATCTCAGAGTGATTTTTCACAAATTGGGCAGAAACCGCAACAATATTTTCCAACGTGACTTACAATTTGAGTGTGTTTCAAACTGGAATCTTAAATTTCATAAAAGTAGGCATAAGGGGTACAACAGGCCACCTGAGGTAAAAGGCACATTTGACTTTATTTCCTCCCAAAACACTAACCAGCAACAAAGTGCTTTCCTAAACACCTTTTCCCTGCCTGTCACACACTTGATGTTGTGTCGATGTAGAGACACTAGAGGTTCGCTCTTCAGTGCCCCAATCACCTTTGCTTTATTCAGAAAAGGCCAATGAAAATTGGCAAGTGGAATTTGCATGCCACTCTCCGCCCGGACATACGGGTATAAAAGGAGATGTCATGCACCACTCATTCAGACTTGTTCTTAAGAGCCGAGAACATGTGTGTGTTTGTCCCATCACTTTACTTTCTGCTGCTGGAAACGGCGAATATAAGCAGTCACCCTCGCACAGTCGAGTGTTGTGCTTCCACAGGTGTAAAAAGAGAATATTCAAAAGAGTATATTTTCTCTAAAAGAGCTCACACAAATGATTGCCGTCTTTTTAAAGATGTCCTTTCGCCTTTGTGCTACTGGGTGTGGCCGTTATCTCTCCTCACTGGATGGCTACGAAATCTATCTCGAGTGCTTGCGTCACCAGGATGCCAAAGCAGCTTTTGTGGAGGGGTCAAGTTGTTTTCACCGTGTTGGCGCACCTTCGAGTTTCGCCGCTGATGACTTTCTTTCGAGAGCTGCACGAACTGCTTATTATGACTTGACTTTCTCCCTATTTAGTGAGAGCTCAGGTCTCATATTTTTTGTGATTTTCTCCCCAATTTGGAATGCCCAATTCCCAGTGCGCTTTAAGTCTTTGTGATGGTGTAGTGACCCTCAATCCGGGTGGCGGAGGATGAATCTCAGTTGCCTCCGTGTCTGAGACAATCAATCTGTGCATCTTATCATGTGGCTTGTTGGGTGTGTGTAAGAGTTGACGATAATGAGGACACTGGAGGCAGGTTGCTCCACTCACAGGTAAGGATTTTTAATGAAAGGTCTTCGTCGCTTACAGCTTCACAGTTATAATTCTTCAGCTTCACAATAATAACTCTCTGGACCCAGACACTCTCTCATTTAGCTGGTGGCATGGGTGCTTTTATGCCGCTCTGGAAAGGAAGTCGGCGGCAGCCATCTGCGCTCCCTGTCTGTGAACCACCTTGAAATTAAATGGCTGGAGAGCCAGATACCACCGGATACTCTGTGTGTTGGTATCCTTAATGTGGTGGATCCATTGGAGTGGGGCATGGTCCGAGCAAAGGTAGAAGGCCTACCCATGCAGTTAGTAGCAGAGGGTGAGGACCGCCCACTTGATGGCCAGACCTTTTCCACAGTGCTGTACATCGTTTCCTGCAAGAAAGGCGCTCCTCCCCTCCACCACCTGCGAGAGTAGGGCCTTCAGTCCTCTGTCTGAAGCGTCTGTCTGTGATAGAAAATGGAGAGAGAGAAATTTGGTATATGCAAAAGCGGCCCCCCACAAAGTGCAGTTTTAACCTGGTGAATGCCTGTTGGCACTGCTTCGTCCACTAGACTGTGTCTGGAGCCCCCTTTTAGTGAGATCAGTCAATCAAAATAATTAGGCTCAAACCAGGAGGTTTGAGTAATAGCCAGCCAGCCCCAGGAACTGACTCACCACCTTTTTGGTCTTGGGTCTCGGGCAGTTCGCAATTGCCGCAGTCTTGTCAATTTGGGGATGCACCTGCCCATGATACAAGTGGAACCCCAGATACCATACCTCCACCCGCCCAATCGTGCACTTCTTTCAGTTTGCTGTGAGCCCCGCCCACCGCTACGATCTCAGGACTGCCCTCTGATGCTGTATGTGCTGCTGCCAATCATTACTGTAAACGATAATGTCATCTAAATAGGCAGTGGTGTAAGTTGCATGTGGTCTGAGGATACGGTCCATAAGATGCTGAAACGTAGCCAGGGCATTTTGACACCGCGTTGACTTTTCTATAAACCACACAGAAATGTACAGACCCATCACTCTTGTAAACTAGAACAACCAGGCTGGACCAATCGCTGTGGGATAGCTCTATTACCCCATAGCAAGCATCGCATCCAATTCTTCCTGAACTATATTCTTTTTGTGTTCAGGCAAGCGATCGGGTCGGCTACATACAACTACTCCCAGTTTGGTCTTGATGTTGTGCTGTATGAGGTTCGTTCGACCCGGTAGAGGGGAGAACACATCTGCAAATTCTTGTTGCAACTTGGCCACCTGAACCGGCCTGAGCTCCGCCCTCTCCAGAACTACCATAGCCAGCTTCACAGGGACTGCCTCCCTCAATAATTTCAGGAGGTTGAGGTGATATATTTGATGTGCACCCCCTCTATTGGTTCACTTAACCTCATAATTGAGATCCCCCACTCGTCGTGTGACCTCAAGGGTCCTTGCCACTTGGTGAGTAATTTGGAGCTTGATGTGGGGAGTAATATGAGTACCTTATCTCCCGGTGCAAATTCTCGCAGCTAAGCTCCTCTGTTACATGGTCAGCTCTGTCATTCTTGAGCTTGGAGCAAATTCTCCTGTGTTAGTGGCCCCAAGGTGTGGAGTTTTGCTATAAGATCAAGAACCTACTGAATTTCATTCTTTCTATATGAAGGTCCCTCTTCCCAAGCTTCGCAGATGACATCAAGCACCCAGCGCGGGCACCGCCCATACAGCAGCTCGAACGGGGAAAACCCAGTGGAGGCTTGCAGGACATCTCGTACAGCAAATAAAAGAGGGTCGAGCCACTTATCCCAATTTCTAGTATCGTCGAGCACAAACTTACGAATCATGTTCTTAAGGGTTTTATTAAATCGCTCCACCAGGCCAGCTGTCTGTGAATGGTAAATACTGATGTGAAAATCACCTTAATGCCCAATAAGCTTGTTTAGTGTCCGTGACATAAAAGTTGTGCCCTGATCAGTGAGGATTTCTTTCGGAATCCCCACCCGGGAGATTATTCTGAAGAGTGCCTTGACAACACTACGTGCTGAGATGTTGCGTAGAGGCACTGCTTCCGGATATCGTGTTATATAATCCACCAAGACTAATACAAAGTGATGTCTGCATGCTGTCCTCTCTAATGGCCCGAGGAGGTCCATGCCAATTCTCTCGAAGTGGACCTTGATCTGTGGAAGGGGGCGCAATGGTGCTTTTGGGGTGGCCGGTGGACTCACCAACTGACATTCTCAGCACACCGCACACCTGCTGCAGACATCGGGCGCCAATGCTTGGCCAATAAAAATAGGCTATTAAGCTGTTCAGTGTCTTTCTTTCCCCTAGGTGACCTGCTATCGGATTATAGTGAGCCACCTGGAACACCATTTCCTGGCAGCTCTGCGGTATTAAGAGCTGGGTTGTATCTTCTATTGTTTGAGTGTCCTGCATCACTCAATACAACCGCTCGTTTAAAATTGCGAAATAGGGATATGAAAATGTGACATTTGGTCGGAGTTGTTGACCATCGATTACTCAAACTTGGTCGAAGGCGTGCTTGAGGGTTTTGTCTCACGACCTCTCCAAAGGGAAATCGCTTCGGGAAATCCCTTGAGGATGGGAGGAGCCACAGCAACTCTCCCCCCCTCATGTCATCATGACGTGGAGCTGACGATGATGGCCCTGGCTCCGCCTCCCCTGCCAGAGCATCACACATATCACATCTCATCTCTTTTATGCGGGACCCATCCACACATATTCCCTTTAATACATTCTTGAATTCAGGCCAATTAGTTCCCAAAATCAGCGGATGGGTGAGACAAGAACTAACCGTGGCCTCCACTCTATGTTTTGTTCTCCGAAATTGAATTGCAAGGGTCACCACAGGGTATTTGTGAGATGTACACACTTCACCCTCATCATTTTAGCTATGCCCAATGCATGGGGTTCAACCAAGCATTGGTGGATAGTTGATTGATTACAACCAGTGTCCACCAACGCTTGGGGAGTACCCCCCTTGACCCATACCGGTATCCGGTATGCCCGGCTCGTCAGGTATGCCGAGGGTCAGGGATTCGGACCACCGTCCCCAGCTCCATCACCGGTCATTGATCCCAGAATTTTCCCAGATCCCCGCAACTCCAGCTGGCCGGCCAAGATGCCATGCCCGCACCTGCATCTGCGGACACTTCCACCTGAGGGGGAGACACTGTAGCGGTGGGGGGTGTCCACCACCGTGTGCAGTGAACGGGCTGCAGTGGTGGAGCTCCTCGTCTCCACATGGCAGGAATGGGCTCTGGGGAGAGAGCAGAGTGAGAGGGGAGCCTCGGAGCTGTTGGGAGAAAGCAAACGGGAGGACGAGGAACAAGTCCCCCTCGTGGCGCCGTACTTGCCCACCCAGACTTCACGCTCCTCATGACAGCACCTCCCTGGCAAATTCCCCATGGCCCCTGGTGGCAGGTTTGCGGCGGGGCAGGATGCCTCCGTCTGCTTCTTCACCGCTGAGGACTGCTGGGTGGAGTTGTCAACGGTGCCGCCGAATGGACAGAGCTGGGAGACAGGGGCGTTCGAGAAAGCACGTTTTGTCTTCCTCCCGTATTTCTACCTTGTCCAGTCCATAGATTAAGTTTCCAGACCACAAGGGTGGCCATTACCCGTTTGAGTTCCGGCGCTTCTGACCTTCGGGGCCCAGGGGGCGATCGGTCATTGAGCGCAGTTCCTGCAGCACATCAAGAACAGGACTACCTAAGTGCATGTTTTGAAGTGCCTTGGCCTGGTGTTGGTTGCTGGAGGGGCTATGGAATGCAGGGCAGATGCCCACCGCGAGGGTAGTGAGAGCGGAGGAGCGAGGAAGCCGGCTCAATCCGGGAAAGCATAGCGGACCTCTGTGCGTCAGGCTCAGACTGGGCGAGCAGACCCAAAGGTGATGGCCCAGACGAGTCATCAGCATCAGACGCTGCTGTAATGCTCTTCGATGCAGCGGCGATGTTGTCATCCAATTCCGGGAGCTCAAGGGATCAGCCGGCCGGCCGTGAAGCGGGCCACACTCATCCCGAGCTCGGACGGAAGCAAGCAAGTGTGCCAGGGAAGCGGGTGGTTTGAGGAGATTTACCCTGCTAACGGAGCCCGTCATTATCCCCAAATTGCCTCCATCGCCCATTGCGCATGCCTCAATCCCGTTGGAAGGAGGTGAGGCGCGGGGGGCAGCTGAAGTGGCTTTCTCTCAAGACAAAAGAAAGCCGTGACCGCAATGCTGCCACGGTTATGTTCCGTATTTGTCGGGAAGTTATGGATCAGTGGACTACTATGAGGCTTCATATGTGAGTTGCCTAAATTTTGTTATTGTTTGTTTATATGTTGGTGGTCTGACAAAGCTATAGATTGTACCTGATGTTGTGATTGTATCTTAAAATGGTTTATATCAATAGTAAATCAAGAAATGTAGCTTTCCAAAGATATGTGGCATGTGTACCAATGTACACACAGCAGTTGTATCGCATAGTTTTATTTTTAACATTTACAGGCCCGGGTGGGCTGTTAAAATGAGATCTATTTCAAATGTTTTGGGTGAGTACTCTCTTCCCCAGGCCCAATAATGGTCAGTTAGGAACTTGCTCTTTTAGCCGGCTTTCCTGCATGTACAACTTCTATAAATGATCCAGGATGCATTGAAACATCTGGACTTCAATGAACCCAAAAGAGTTTGTGTAACTCTCCTCATGTCCACTGACTGCCAGTTGCATACTTGCATATAAAACTCTGAATCTGCATCCTCCAAACCACTTAAACTTTAAATGAGTCGACCTACTCTAATTATTACTGACTCGTGTGTGTTTTTGGTGCATCATTTACAAACACACATTACTGACAATACAGTCAATATTGAATCAAAATGTTACTTGATAATGATCTGTTTAGTTTCTCTACAAGACATTTTCACATTCAAAAATTTCTATGAATTATTGCACATACTGTCTGTATTTGAGGCTGATAGGAACTGTTTGTGTTGATGTGATTAAAAAGAGGAACTTGTTTTACTTCTAAGTTTGCAGCGGTCTGTTTTTCCTTCCGCAGAAAAAAGTCCACAAAGGATATTTCTAGAAATGTCTGATTATTTTGCTTCTGTTCTTTTAAATTCTCACATTAAAACACATTTCCATGACAATTAAGTTTTCTTTAGTTTGTGTTTAGTAGCTGAACCTTTGGGTCACTTTAAACAATCTGATTCAAGAAACGACTCTTTTAGCACAATGAAACTCTTTTTATTGGTTGAAAATATGATTTACAGTAATAATAATGAATACTCTCTTTAAGTATTAAGGTTAAGATCATAAAACAATTCTAAAATTAACATTTATAACACATATTCTATACATCACTCACTTCTGATAACTGCATAGCAACATTAAAAAGAGAAAATAGAAAGTATTTAACAGCAAAATTATAAAATGACTGAAACAAATGTGATAAAAAGCAAAACAGTAAAAGCTGTATTTATGTTGAACATTTGCATTATACATGAGAGCAGTTTTGGGGGAGTTTAATACTTGTACTTGTATGATTCATTATATAATTTCTTAACATCTGATACACTTATAAAAGCAAATAATGGGGCAAAGAAGAAAAACTGATTCATCAGAAAAGACAATAAAGAAATGAGTTATAATCAAACTACAATGATTGTATTTGTTGTGTCTCGGTGGATTGTGATATTTGTATCTCCTCCTCAGAGAAAGCTCTTTCAAAAACATGTTTTAACTTTAATGAAAGTTTAAACTTCTCCTTAATATCCTGCCCTATGAAAAAATACAGAACTGGATTCAGACAGCTGTTAAAAAACGCCAAAGAGACGACCAATGGGGCAAGTCTAATGAAACTTTCATTCACACCAAACATCCAGATCAAATACACAATGTGATACGGCAGCCAACACAGAAAAAATGCCACAATAACAGCCGACATGATGCGAAACGCTCCAGAGTGAAAACGACTCCTGCCTAACTTTCGTGCAATGAATCCATAACGTGACGATGCATATGAGAGGAATCATAAAACCAAACACAAACCTGATGATAACCAATATTACATATGTTTTAAAGTAATCAAACACAATGGTTAATATCATAAAGGGCACATCAAGAGCTATAGACAGGATCCAGGCCGCTACACAGGACGGTCGCGCAAGCAACAGACTGCGATGATTTTTAGCCCAAACTGGAGTGATCACCTGTGTAAACCGATCCAGACTAATCAAACTCAAGATGAAGACACTCGCAAACATGCTGACAAATGCAACAAATGAAAGAATCTTGCACAGGACAGATCCTAATGGACAGTAATTATTAAAGTACCATATTACAAAGAACAGTGTAGAAAAGCAGCACAGGAGGTCTGCAATCGCCAGATTAAGGAACCATATTGTATTAATGGTCCTCTTCATCTTCATTCCAGCGATGTACACAACAAAGACATTTCCTGGAACTCCGAGGAGAAACGTCAGAATGTAGAAGATCTGAGAAATCACTTCTATAGCAGTTTTCACTTGTGGAGTCACATCTTCACCATCTTTGTATTCATTATCATAGAAATAATAATATTCACTTTCATTGTATGTAGATGTCAGGTTCATTTTGATTGAGCTGATGTTACCCAAAGTGTCCCGTATATCCTGTTAATATGAATCATATTTAAAATTATTTACATATTTTAATATGCATTATTACATTAAATAATATTTATCAAATCATATTTTTTTTTTTTTATTGCTGACACCACAGCAAACATACAACATCAATGCATTTGTAGATGTTTTAACTTTGATTGCAAATGTGCAACGAAATAAATGTAAATTTCAAGTAAAAAAAAAAACGTTAAAAAAAAAAATCATAAAATTATCTGTTACAGTAACCATATACATTAACCACTTTAATGCACTTTTAAACAAAATATGCGGTCATTTACATGTAAATATTGCATTTTCCATGCATACCTTGATTTAATTTTTTACAGGTTTTTTTTAACTGAGACACAAATTAAGATATCAAATAGGAGTTTATCAAATATAGTCATTTACTTTATTTACTTACTATGTCGGCTGCTCAAGTGATGATCTTGCAAATGTCCAAATGTCGAATGACAGTAAAAACTGGTTCCCTTTTCTGAAGATGCAACAGATCTGATGTCACAGGATGACTTCATCTCTTTTCTGAGAAGTCAATGTTATTTACAGTCTGAATAACCAGGAGCACAACCATACATTCACTTAATCGTGTTACAGTAATTTGCATAATTGTTCCTCTCACAGTCTTGGACTAAAACATTAACAGTAAAATGCATAATGGCAATCTGAGACTTTTATGTTTACACTATCACAGCTGTAGCGAGAGTATTTTCACATTAACACTATTATGTTGAACACAATCTAAAAATATGAAATAATAATGAAACAAACTAGAAACACCTGTAAACAATCAGGAAGGGATGATGAACTAAGACAAGAACAGAAATCAACTTCAAAATAAAAGTCACAACTCCTAGCGAGCTCTATGGGCCACTAGGGGAAGGACCCATACATTACATAGCCCCCCTTAAATGGGAGGATACTGACGCCACACAAACACCAGTCAGACCAGGCGGATGAACAGAGTGAAAATGACTCCTGCCTAACTGTCGTGCGATGAATCTTTAACATGTCGTGATGCATATGAGGAATCAAAAAAACAAACACAATCCTGATGATAGTTAACATTCCATGTCACTACGAAAAGACAGGCAGAACATTTTGTTATGTTCTGTTTTAATTTCTTTTAATATCATAAAGGGCACGCTAAGAGCAATAGCCAGGACCCAGGCTGCTACATAGGACAGTTGTGCATGCAACAGGCTGTAATGATTTTTAGACCAAACTGTTGTGATCACCTGGGTAAATCGATCCAAACTAATCAAGCTCAACGTGAAGACACTGGCAAACATATTCAAAAGCATAACCAATGGAAGAATCATGCACATGAAAGATCCAAATGGCCAGTGATTGTCTAGAAGAATGTTTTCCAGGCATATGGCCAGGAGCGGCCAGGGTGGACCAGGTGGTGGCCAGAGCGGAGGCAGCAGGTGACCACCAGGGTTCTGGCAGCCAGTAGATAATTGGGAGACAGGCGAGGCAACGGGAGATCACAGGGTATCAGGAGCAGATGCTGGAGGCCACGGGGGGATCAGGAGTGGACGCTGGAGACCACAGGAGATAAGGAGCAAATGCTGGAGACCACAGGGTATCAGGAGTGGACGCTGGAGAACATGGGGGATCAGGAGCGGACACTGGAGAACATGGGGGATCAGGAGTGGACGCTGGAGAACATTGGGGATCAGGAGTGGATGCTGGAGAACATGGGGGATCAGGAGTGGACGCTGGAGAACATGGGGGATCAGGAGTGGACACTGGAGAACATGGGGGATCAGGAGTGGATGCAGGAGGCAGCAGGTAACCACTGGCTGATGGCCATGAGAGGCTGGTGAGGTCCAGGCAACAGGGGACTCAGAGAGCAAGGCAACAGGGGACACATAGTGCTCAGTGGTCAAGACAGCTGGGGACATAGAGGGCTCAGACGCTCAGAGCAGCTGGAGATGCAGGCCACTCAGAGGTCAGGGCAGTTGGGGACTTAGAGAACAACAGGGGTCTCAGGTAGCTGGGGACTCAAAGGTCACTTTCAAAAACCCATCTTGCCCCATGAAAACATACAGAACCGGGTTCAGACAGCTGTTAAAATGCACTAAAAGAAATGGCCAATGGTTCCACTCTCAAGGCCACCAAGATACTTAATATACAATAACAAATAAATATACACTTCATAAACAAATCCACTGTGAGGTACAGCAACCAACAAAGAAAAAAGGCCACATTAACAGCCAACATGATGCATAACGTTCGTCCACAGAGAAAATGACTCCTGTCTAACTTTCTATCCACTTCTGGAGACACATCTTCTTTAGCATACTCTGGGAAGTAATCTTATAGAAGTAATCAACTCTAATTATAGAATTCCTTCTGTTGTGATAGAAGCAATCGTCTCTAAGTGTTCATCTTGCTTTGAGCTGAAATCTTCTTATTTCCTCATTCCTTCGTGATCTCCTTATATCACATATTATCAATGTCATAATCATACATAAAGCATCCAGACGAGATCATCTGTTCCAATGCTGACAGCACCTTCAGAATATCATATTAAAATTATTGGCCAGTTTGCTTTATGGTGATACCAACATGATATCAAATAAATGCTAGTTTTAGTGGAAAGTAAAAAAAAAAAGAAGATGATGATGACGACTCTTCTGGTGAACTGTTTGTATTTTTCTCAGTTAAAGGTTTCATCAACATTTCACAACTTGAGCTGAGTTGTGCAATGTCACAGGAGAGAAACACACCCAGTTCACTATATATACTCCATCAAATGTATGTGCACATAATATATGAGTGGATATACTGTAGATGGTTAAAATAAATACATTTAGAAAAGAAAAGAAAAGAAAAGAAAAGAAAAGAAAAGAAAAGACCAATCACAATTCAGTATTCAATAACCTCTGTTGGTTACATCTTGAACATTCTAACAATGAAAGACAAACAGAGATTTTTCAAACTGTAATCTTAATTTTAATTTGTAGTATAAGGGTACAACAGGGCTAAAGGCTTCTTGGGGTAAAAGCAGGGCCGTTTGAGGGGGACAGTTCCCCTCCAATAATCAGATATGGCCAGATTGTACCCCCAAATATTGTTACCCTTGTTGCTGTTCTGCTGCAGTCCATTATGCACTGCTGTTGAATTTTCATGACGTTGTTGCAAGTATAACATAATGGTTTAAAAAAGTACCATTTTTACTATCTAACGCCGCACGTCAGTGTCATTTAAGATGTCAATCAAATCGATGAAGGCAGGACTCAAGTTTCAGTCACTAAGTGGGAACCTCGTGGATTATTCCAGCACCGCGCATCAGCAAGCAGTTCAGGATAAGATTCTTTATGTCATGTATGATGTCACTAACTAAACATGCAATATTTGCCCACTGTTTTAAGATTGAAATGTTGTACCGACCGACAGTCATTTCCAAGGGTGCAAACTTTTCACCATTTTGGGGAAATTGGAAATATGTCATGTACAGCTAGTGCTTGAAGTGTGGTGGTGCGCAGTTGTAAGCAGAGCCTGCGCTTCTCTAATTTTGTCTCCCGCTACAATGTAATGTCTTTGTTTAATGTAAGTCAGTGATTCGATGAGACCTGCCAATCACTTTTTATCTGACATTCCAAATGATTTTGAGAAAATCGCAGTAAACATCCGAATCACACATAATCAGGGGCGGACTTGCCATTGCGCATACCGAGTGGGCCGGTGTGTCGGCCGTGAAAAGGGCCGAATGGGCCACAGTAAGCTAAAATGAGCCACTGCGTTATGCAGAACAGACCACAAAACGCCGCTACGATATGCAGAAAAGTACAACGAACACCCCCTGTAAATGCACTTTTTTTATTCCATTTCAAGCATGTGATTTGTATGTCATTCATAATTGTGAATGTGAAAACATTATCAGAGTAGTTTTCTGTGTGTCTATTATAAAGGAATTGAATGAATGAGGTAATCTGGCAGGTTTTTGAAGTAGGTTTTAAGAAATTTCACTCGACATGGTCAAAGAAAATGATCTGTAAACCCAAAGTTGAGCGTTATCGTCCAGATTTAAACTCCAACATGGTCAGACTTGTGACTTCTGTTGTGATTTTAGGTTTTGGCAAGGACAGTGTCATGTATACTTAATGCAAATATTATTAGGTAATATTGTAAATCAGTTTAAGATTTTCTCAATAATTTCTTTACGTCTTTAGTTAATTCTGAATTTTCAAAAGCGTCTCCTAAAAGTCTTCTTTTAAAAGAGACCATTTTATTTTGAGGATGTCCTTGTCAGGTCTGTGCTCAAAAAATGAACCACCTAATGCATTAGAGTTCTTCAACTAAAAATGGAAAATGTAATTTTATTCACTCATTTACTGTATCAAAACCAAATACTATAAAACACTATTACAGTTTAAGTATAAAGACATCATAAGAGTGGTCCATATGACTTGGAATATCCATCAAATGTATGTGCACATACTATATGAGTGGATATAGATGGTTCAAATAAATACATTTAGAAAAGAAAAGACCAATCACAATTCAGTACTCACATAGTTGCAGCCTTGGGTAAAAGGCCTCTTTGATTAGATTTTTTTCCCCAAAACACTAAATAGCAACAAAATCTATCACAGTACTTTCTGGTGCTATTTTTGATTATTTTTTTAATTGCAAACAGTGTTCTTGTCTACCATCGCCAGACACTGTTAAAATATAAGATTCATGCAACAACCAAGCTGCATGATGATCTGCAGGAGTTGCTACACGAACTCGTCTTGCTGCGGAGACCAGGCCTTCAGTTCTCGGCTTCGCCTGATGCCGGTGCACGGGGGAGGGGACGTCATAAGCGGTGTACGAGGAAGCGAAAGCGCGGCAAGAGGGCGGGGGTCCATGCTATTCTAAAAACAAACCCTAGCCGGCCTGCTCTCCCATCTATCCTGCTCTCAAATGTTTGCTCCCTGGACAATAAACTGGAATACATCTGACTCCAGCAGACTACGCAGCGTGAGCTTAGAGACTGCTGCGTCTTTTTATTTACCACAGGAATTCACCAATGTTATTATAACCGGAGTTTACATTCCCCCCAGAGCTAAGGAAGTGCTCGGTGAACAGTATGGGGCTATGAGCGAACTGCAGAACGCTCACCCTGACGGACTGTTTATTGTCGCCGGAGATTTCAACCAGGCGAATCTCAAGACAGTGCTCCCTAAATTCGATCAGTATGTGGACTTTGGATCGAGAGGGGCGAACATGCTTGATCTTGTTTACACAAATATCCCAGGAACGTACTGGGCAAAGCCCCGCATCCACCTCGGCTACTCAGACCACATCTTTGTTATGATAATTCCAGCAAACAGACTGCTCATCAGACGCACAAAACCACTCCAGAAGCAGGTAAAACCTGGCCAGCAGGAGCCATCTCTGCTCTTCAGGACTGTTTTGAATGTACTGACGCACATGTTCAAGGAGGCTGCAACATATGGCGACTCTACCAACTTGGAGGAATACACAGCATCAGTGACCAGCTACATCAACATGTGCATTGATGATGTCACCTTCTCCAAGACCATCAACACACGCTCCAACCACAAGCCGTGGATGACTTTGAAGGTGCGTGCGCTGCTGAGGACCCGAGACTCCGCCTTCAGAGCAGGAGACAAGGCTGCCCTAAGAACAACAAAGGCCAAACAAAGCTGCCTTCATTCCAGCTTTCGCCACACAGTCCACCCTCAGCACCCTGGCACTGACAGAGACATGGATACGTCCTGAGGATACAGCAACACCTGCTGCTCTCTCCAACAACTTCTCCTTCTCCCACACCCCTCGACATACTGGTAGGGGTGGGGGAACAGGTTTGCTCATTCATTATAACTGGACTTTTTCACCACAGGCTTCACTATGTAACAATACATCTTTTGAATTCCATGCCATTACTACAATGCAACCCACAAAATTACATGTTGTTGTCATCTATCGCCCCCCAAGTCAGCTGACAAGCTTTCTTGAGGAGTTGGATGTCCTGCTGTCCTCCTTGCCAGAGGATGGCAGGCCACTTGTGGTTCTTGGTGATTTCAACATACACCAAGACAAGCCCCAGGCCATTGAACTGAATACTCTTCTGACCTCATTTTTACACATAACTGTACCACCTCAAATATTCTTGTTACACCTTTACATGTTTCTGATCACTACTTTGTTCAATTCAACATGATTCTCCCATCCATTGTAAAACCGACCCCACCTTTGGTTTCCTTTCGCCGTAACCTCCGTTCCCTCTCACCCTCTCACCTTTCCACTGATGTCTCTGCCTCTCTTCCCACAATAAATGTATTTTCCATGCTTGATGTGAACACTGCCACAGACACACTTAGCTCTACTTTAACAACCTGTCTAGACAACATCTGTCCTCTCTCCTCTAGACCAGCACGTACTACACCACCCAGCCCCTGGCTGTCTGACGTCCTTTGTAAACATCGGACTGATCTCAGGGCAGCTGAGAGGAGATGGCAGAAATCTAAAGATCCAGCTGATCTAGGTAAAAATCAGCTTCTGCAAGCAACTTTTTCAGATAACTTCAGTTATGTCAGTTTTTTTCAGAAAACTGCAAAAACTTCATATTACCAGACCAAGATCAACAGCACCACAGACACTCGTAGCTTGTTTAGAACATTTAACACACTTCTCTGCCCTCCCCCTCCACCACCTGACACATCACTGACAGCAGATATCTTCACCACATATTTTACTAATAAGGTTACAGCCATCAGCAATACATTCACAGCACCACACCCTGTCAAACACCTGGCTCCTGTATGCAACCCTTCTTTCCCTATGTTCTCTCCTTTAACTGACACTGAGGTCTCTAAACTCCTCCTCTCCAACCACCCCACAACCTGTTCCCTTGACCCCATTCCATCACACCTTCTCCAGGCCATCTCTCCGTCCATCCTACCGGCACTTACACACATAATTAACACATCCCTTCTTGCAGGCACTTTTCCCACTACATTTAAGCAGGCTCGAGTAACCCCACTGCTGAAAAAACCTGCACTTAACAGATAGAACACTACAGACCAGTCTCTCTCATCCCATTCAAGGCAAAAACACTTGAAAGGGCAGTTTTCAATCAGATCTCTGCCTATCTCTCACAGATCAAGCTGCTGGATGACAATCAGTCATCTTTCCTCTTTTGAAAGTTGCTTTGGATAAAAGCTTCTACCAAATGAATAAATGTAAATGTAATATATATATACTGACTGTGCACAGTTTGTGAAAGAAAGAGATATTTCATAAAAGAAGGTCTTTTCTGAACTTGAGGTCTCTCGTTTACAGAAATATTTAAACAAGCTCAAAAAGTAAAACTGTAATGATGACAGGGATGTCACAGTTTAATTATTTCACTTTAGGTCATTTGTTGATTTGTGTAATTTGTTTTTTCAAATCTGAATAACAAAATGAATCAGTTTAAAATTGGAAGTCTTCATTTAAATGGAGCTAAAGATGTTCAGAAAAGGATGATGTTGTTTGAATTCACAAGTCAAAAGTCTGTTGATGTCATGTTTGTACAAGAAACACATAGTGACATTAGAAATGAGGTGGATTGGAAGAGAGAAAGGAACGGTCGAGTCATTTTAGTCATAAATCCTCCATTAATGGAGGTGTTGCTATTTTATTTTCCAAGAATATAATTCCGATATCCGATGAAGTTGATTAAATTGTAAAAGGATGTTTCTTGAAGGTTAAGGCTAGATTTGAGAATACTGTAATGGTATTTTTTAATATTTATGTCCCTAATTGTGGAGCTAGGAGGAACAGAATAGATCAGAAACGGGGTCAAGATCTTGTATTGGCTTTCCAAAAAATTGTGAAATGGCGAATTGTTATTGATTTACATTTTTACTGGTTGCAATGAATATTTTGGAATTGAGTGGTGCTGTGATAATGTGTTGTGCTCCGTAATTAACAGTGAACTTGTGATTTCAGAAATGTTGAAGTCAGGAGATGTATTTGTTTTTTATTTATTGATTATTTATTTAATTTTTTATAATAGAAGTTGGTGTAATCAAGATAATGTTTAAAAAAAAAAAAAAAGTAAATAAACTATAATATTTTCTACCTGTGTGCAGTTTTTCATTGTCTAATAGATATGCCCTAACTAGAGTACAGAGTCGTCTTGACATTGATTTGTGGATCTTGAAACTATTATTCACAAGAGAATATTACAGACTGTATATTAGGACTGTTTATTCAGATTTACTGCAACCTGCTCACGTCCATTTATTTCTCGATCTTTCCCCCCTGAATCATTTTCATCTGTATATTTTAGAGAATTATCACATTAGCAAGAAACTTTATTTTGGGTGAATATATGATTTGCAACAACAATAATACAGAGTCATATTTTCATTACATTTTTTAATAATTAAACAAGCAATTAGTTAAAATGATTGTATTTGTTGTGTCTTGGTGGATTGTGGTATTTGTGTCCCCTCCTCAGAGAAAGCTCTTTCAAAAACATGTTTTAACTTTAATGAAAGTTTAAACTTCTCCTTAATATCCTGCCCTATGAAAAATACAGAACTGGATTCAGACAGCTGTTGAAATATGCCAAAGAGATGATCAAATGGCCATTTACTTACCTTGTTGGCTGCTCAAGTGATACTGATCCAAGAAATGACAGGAAGACCTTTAAATACTGATTACCCATGAAGAAATTCTGCAGATGTGGTCACAAGATGAGTCTGTAGAAACACATTACATCATCTCATTTCCTCTCACAGCCAAACTCAAGACTGAAACATAAACACTAGAATGCATCATGATAGTCTGAGATATTATAAGTTTAAACTATCACAGTCATAGTCACATTTACTACTATCAAACAATTCAACACAATATTATCATTCAGGGGTGCATTTCCCAAAACTATCGTTAGACAACTATGGTCGCAAGTTCCATCATTACCAACATAGTTCAACGATTTTGTGTTTCCTGAAACCGTAGTTTCAACGAACATTCACAAACTTATCACCCCTATGACCTATTGCTTTCAAATAATTCACCATCAACTCTTTGAAAAGTTTGAAGTTTTGGTGCTCAAAGTTATTTTTATTGGAAATTCAGTTTGAAACTGTCCCAATTGTTCTTCCTTCAAAGTGCCCCCTAAGGCATTATTTATGATGTTTGGAACACAGGATTGGCTTCGTTTTAATGTAATTATATTTTTTACAACATTTTCCAAAAAGAAATTTCACAGATGGCTATAATGTAAATCACAATATGCATGTTAATGGTTTTCACTGATACAAAAAGTTAACTGTGCTGTACATGCAGTATTTGCAACATTTCTTCAGTACTTTGAGTAAAGTGTAAGAAAAGTGCTTTGTGTAAAATTCATTAATTTACATATTTCCAACTATTACACTTTCATAAATGTAAAACATAATTTCCCAAATCACAGTGTAATTTTATACAGCCAAATAAATGAACAATAATTATAGAAATATTCATGTATGGCCATATGTCTGATTTCTGTTTGGGATAACATGTCTGTGTAAGTGGTTTTGTGTTTGTTGTGAGGTGTTCACAGAAGTAGAATATAATATAATAAGGAATATTCTCAATAGGCTATGTTATAGAAAACAATGTATACATCAGTAGTTTGTATGTTAATGTAATCTTGTGTTGAAGCTGTAAAACATATTTGGCTTGCTGTCCGTCTATTGGAGGACTTGGAGCTCGAGACTTGACTCGAGTCCTGATTACCCCCAAAATCTGTATTAAGAGTTTGCTTTAAGAATTTGTTTGAAGGTGCATTTTTGTACTACGGCTGGTCGAGAGGGCTAGACTACGATTCGAATGAGAGACAGCCACTCGTCGTAGAAGTGGGTGGGTTCATGGTTTGTGAATAGGGAGTGTGAAAATGAGCATTGGCTCGAGATGCATTAGAAAGGGAGGGCTCACACTGCACTTCAAACGGGAGACTGTTCTAAGGGAGAGAGGTTTAGCTCACGCCATTTGGACGGGTAAGCCCAACAAGCAGTCAAATGGGGAAGGTGAGAACAAGAGTTGGTTCACACTGTGTTCAAAAGGGAGGGCTCAAACTGCGATTTGAATGGGAGACTGCTGTATAGAGACAGAGCGCTCACAGAATTAGAGCGGGTAAGCCCAGCAAGTAGTCAAATGGGAACAAGCAGTCAAACAAGGAAAATGAGAACGAGAGTTGGTTCGCGCTGTGTTCAAAAAGGAGGGCTCATACTGCGATTCGAATGGGAGACTGATCTACAGAGAGAGAGTGCTCAGGGCATTCGAAAGGGTAAGCCCAGCAAGCAGTCGAACAGGGAAAGTAAGCACTAGTTGGACGTGCTGCATTCGAAAGGGAGGGCTCACACTGGGATTCGAAGGGGTGACTGCTCTATAGAGAGAGAGCGCTCACGGCATTCGAACGGGTAAGCCCAAGAAGCAGTCGATCAGGAAGAAGGCACGTGCTGTGTTCGAAAGGGAGGGCTCACACTGCAATTCGAATGGGAGACTGCTCCATAGAGAGAGAGCGCTCATGGCATTCGAATGGGTAAGCCCAGCAAGCAGTTGAACAGGAAAAATGAGAACGAGAGGAACGGGACTTGTTTGCAGGGGAAGCCTCACTCAATATACTACCCATAGATAGGGAAATATGGTGCTTAGCCAAGGAGGTATGCTTGGGGTGATTGTCCATTTGGAAGACTCCTTTGTGACTGAGTTTTAACTTCATGGCTAAAGTCTTGAGATGTTTCTTCAATATATCCACATAATTTTCCTTCCTCATGATGCATTTTGTGAAGTGCACCAGTCCCTCCTGCAGCAAAGCACCCCAACAACATGATGCTGTCACCCCCATGCTTCACGGCTGGGATGGTGTTCTTCGCTTACAAGCCTCACCCTTTTTCCTCCAAACGTAACAATTGTCATTATGGCCAAAATGTAAAATTTTTGTTTCATCAGACCAGAGGACATTTCTTAGTAAGATCTAAAGTAAGATCTTTGTCCCCATGTGCACTTGCAAACTATAGTCTGGCTTTTTTATGGCGGGGCTGTGCAGCCTTGCTGTGCAGCCTTTCAGGTTATGTTGATATAGGACTCATTTACTGTGGATATAGATACTTGTCTACCTGTTTCCTCCATCATCTTCACAAGGTCCTTTGCTGTTGTTCTGGGATTGATTTGCACTTTTCGCACCAAACAAAGTTAATCTTTAGGATAAGATCCTTCCTGAGCGGTATGATGGCTGCGTGGTCGCATGGTGTTTATACTTGCGTACTATTGTTTGTACAGATGAACGTGGTGCCTTCAGGGGTTTGGAAATTGCTCACCAGGATGAACCAGACTTGTGGAGTGCCACAATTTTTTTTCTGAGGTCTTGTCTGATTTCTTTTGATTTTCCCATGATGTCAAGGAAAGAGGCACTGAGTTTGAAGGTAGACCTTAAAATACATCCACAGGTACACCTCCAATTCACTACACCTTGTATCAGAAGTTAATTGGCTAATTGTTTAAAGGCTTGATTTCCTGGAATTTTCCAAGCTGCTTAAAGGCATATTTAACTTGGTGTATGTAAACTTCTGACCCACTGGAATTGTGATAGATGAAAAAATAGATGTCCTAAACGACTTGCCAAAACTAATTTAAATGACTACAACTAAGTGTATGTAAACTTCTGACTTCAATTGTAAATCATGCATCGTTCCAATCATACATTGATAGAATTCTTTCGACTTATTTACAGAATTGGCAGTAAAATTAAAGATAGAAAAGCCTTATCTCATTAGTGGCTCAAGTGATTCTGATACAGAATCTAGCAAATAACAGGAAGAGCTCTAAAACAGTTTTTTTGCATACAAATGTGGTAACAGGATGAGTTCAATGTTGAAAGTCAGTGCAATTTGCAGTCTGTAGAAACACATTTCTGATTATCTCAAAGCCAAATCACCTTATCTCATCTAATTTCTTCCCACAGCCAAACTCAGACTTAAATATAAACCCTAGAATAGCACACTTTCATGAAACAGTTTATAACATTATTATCTTTAAACATTTTATTGAGTTAATTAAAAAACTAGATAAAGAGCATTAACGTACGATATATTTTTTACATTGAAGACCAAATTCAATCTCTATATTCTCCCATTTTCATTTAATATTTTTGTACAGCATATTTCATAAGCTCTAAATGTGAATTTCAAAGTTCTTTCACCAAAATGAAAAGCAGAGGAGTACCCAGAGGGAGTGTGCCAACTACAGGGGTATCACACTTCTCAGCCTCCCTGGTAAAGTTTACTCCAAGGTGCTGGAGAGGAGGGTTCGGCCGATTGAACCTCGGATTGAAGAGGAACAATGCGGTTTTCGTCCTGGCCGTGGAACGACGGACCAGATCTGTACTCTCACAAGGATCCTGGAGGGGGCCTGGGAGTATGCCCATCCGGTCTACATGTGTTTTGTGGATCTGGAGAAGGCATATGACCAGGTCCCCCAGGAGAGACTGTGGAAAGTGCTGCGGGATTACGGGTTGGGGGGGGGGGTCCCTTCTTAGGGCGATCCAAGGTCATGAGTACAAGCGGCCAAAATGGGCTTCCTCAGAAGTGTGGCGGGCTTCTCCCTTAGATATCGGGTGAGGAGCTCAGTCATCCGTGAGGAGCTCGGAGTAGAGTCGCTGCTCCTTTGTGTCGAAAGGAGTCAGTTGAGGTGGTTTGGGCATCTGGTAAGGATGGCCCCTGGCCGCCTCCCTATGGGGAGTTTCAGGCACATCCAGCTGGGAGGAGGCCTCGGGGAAGACCCAGGATTAGGTGGAGAGATTACATCTCCACACTGGCCTGGGAACGCCTCTGGGTCCCCCAGTCAGAGCTGGTTAATGTGGCTCGGGATAGGGAAGTTTGGGGCCCCCTGCTGGAGCAGCTGCCCCCGCAACCCGACTTCGGATAAGCGGTTGAAGATGGATGGATGGATGGATGGAAGGAAATAATATGCAGAGCAAAGTGTTTTTGTGTAAATGGTTTATGGCAACAAAACAAAAAATAATATAATATATATATATATATATATATATATATATATATATATATATATATATATATTCAGACAAGGTTCAGACAGCTGTTGTAATACACCAGAGAAATGACCAAAGGACGCAGTCTCTCAGCCACTATGACACTTGACACACTATATGATTTTCACCATATATCCAGATCAAATCATCTATGTAGACCGGCAGGGTTGGGAGAGTTACTTTTAAAATGTAATCCACTACAGATTACAGAATACATGCAGATTTGTTCACTTGTTTTGACCAAAAACATGTAAATAAAGAAAAAAGTTCACATGACTCACATGTTAAAATATAATAAAGTTCCTCAATGACATCATATCCACCTTTTCACTCACAACAGTATGAACTTGTAGAATGAAACAAATCATAAGAAAGTGTTTCACCTCTGTTCAAAAACATTATTTATGTATAAATGTTTTCCAACTGAATAGTATATATATTAAATGAAACAAATGACAATAAAATGCAAAGTAATTATTCAGTAATCAAAATACTTTTTTTAATGTTACAGTATTCTGATTACCAACTATTTCAATTGTAGCTGTGGTGGAAACGTTCAGACGCCATTAACCATGACCATATTCTCTGGCAGGAAATATCGCGTGACGTATTCTCCACGAGAGTCACCTCCACATTTTGTGCCCATCACTCCTTACACACACACACACACACACACACATACACACACACACACACACACATACCTTCCTCTTCCTCTGTGTTTTAGGCTTATGTTGGTTATCATATCTAATCAAGTCACTGTTTAGTTTGTAGTTGTAAGTCTGAAGTTTATTGACTGCATTGTATTGATTATTAATTTATATTACTGCATCAATAAACTATTATATTTCAAAGAGAAGTGATTTGGTTTGTTTTGCATACACATGTGTCAAAGGCTGGCAGGGGATGCCAGTGCTCGCATTCAAGCCTTCATTGTTTATTTTTTAATGTTGATGTTCTATGGACGTCAATTTTCCTAAGAGAACAATCTAATATTGAGACTGTTATACTGTCTGGTTATTAGTCCCTGATTCCAGGGTGGTGCCCCGGCGATATTAATCCTTATTAACATTTAATAGTTTTTAATAATTGACAATTATCTTTGATGATTGTTGAATTTGAATGATCAATAAGCTAGTGTTAATTCTAATCAATGTTCCATACATTTTTATAATTAATTATTATCTTTGATAATAATTAATATTCTATTGAATTTGATAATTGATGGTTGTCTTTGATGATTGTTGATTTAAAGGATTAAAAAGCTAACATTGATTCTAATCAGTGTTCTATTGATTTTAATAATTTATAATTATCAATCATAATTATGCATTATTGCTAATAACCAAACCCGCTCCTAAACTTAGAGCCCTACATTATTGTAATAATTTATTGCATGTAAATGTTGCATTTATCGTTCATATTTTTCTTTATTGAGTTGAAAATTAAGTGTAAGATATCAAATATTACAGCCATTTACCATACGATTACTTCCCTCATTAGTGGCTCGAGTGATTCTGATACAGAATCTAGCAAATTACAGGAAATCCTCTTAAGTACTGTTGCACAAGATGCGTTACATTTCTGCAAAGTCAGTGGAATTTGCTGTCTGCATTAACACATTTCTCATAATCTTACTGCCAAATCTCCTCTCACAACCAAATTCAGACTCGCACATAAACGCTAGAATACATTATGATCCTTTGAGATTTTTCAAGTTTAACTACCACATGCTTTATGCATACTGTCCATGCACGGAATGCATGCATGTCCTTGATTTAGCAAAAATGTTTGTGCATTTACTTGAACCACTCAGGCAACCATTTTTAGGACTGTCTCTTTTGCATAATCTTTCCAGTACACTGAAACGGTTGCTTCCTGAAAATTCCCAGTATGCACGTAAAAGAGAGTGAGCATCGTTGCTCATTATGTTCCCTTACTGGAAATGTTGTCAGGTCTTCTGAAGTCTTTCAAGTCATTAGAGGACAAGAGCAAGTGTAAATATATGATGCCGATGGGATTGCGATGGGATGTTCAACCTCTCCTATCATGTTCAGAGTTGCATTTGAGATCATCCAAATTGGTGCTGGACAAATGGTCCGAGGAATCCGTGCACAGTCTTGCATTAGATTGCCAGCACTGCACAGCTATATAGATGACGTCACAAGCATCCTCCAGACTGCTGCATGTGCAAACAGAACCTGAAAAGGCTGAAAGAGCTTTTGGCATGGGCCAGGATGATGATTAAGCAAACAAATCTACATAGCCATTCTATTTCTAAATTAATTAGAAATATGACCAGAGATCATTGAAGTGTATGGGGAAAGAATCCTGTTACTGGCAAAGCTGCATATTCGAGGTTTAGGTACAGAATACACAGCATAAAAACATGGCAGGGTTGGTTCTGAAGCAGCAGAAAGAGGGCCTGGATAAGACCATCGTTCAAGGCAAATTCAAGGTCTGGTATTACCAGTTTACATTGTACTGACATCACTGCAGCAGCAGTGGCAAAGATGGACACCAAGGCCAACAGTTACATAAGGAAGTAACTGGGCTTGCTGCGTTGACTTTCAGATGTTACATTGTTTGGAAGAAATGCCTTAGAAATGCCACCATCATCCTGGGCTACAAGCAGGAGAAGACCAGGCTGATCTTAGAGCTAAAGGAATTAACAGACCAGTCTGTGAGGGCTGGTCAAGCCCAGGTCCAAACAGGTCGTGCTTGGAAAGCAGAGAAGCTTGTAAAAAGGGTGGTTTCAAGATAGAAGCTTTAATAGATTGTTGGAAGAACCCGGTCAAAAAGAGCAGGCCCTCTATGTGGATGACTCCCAAACTGTGGTCAGCAGCCTCCAGACTTCATAGAAAAGTGATGGTAGTGGCAGAATTACATAGGACGGAAGAGGAAGGGAATATGATTAGAACAGTCAGCCAGCAGCAGCAAGGGCGCTGGACAGTATGGGTACATCTGATGGGTGATGGGTACATTTAGGACTAGCTTTCCTGTGGAAGGTACCCCAGGCCAAGCAAAGCTTTCTAATAAGATCCACATGTGACACCCTTCCAAGCCCAGGAAATTTGTGCTGTAGTATGGCAAAGAGGAGAGTTGTCCCCTATGTGAGGCCCCAAGAGCATATCTACCACACCTGTTGGTGGGGTGCAAGACTGCCTTGGCACAAAGATGGTACAGATAGTGGCATGATTATGTCCTGTGCAAGCTAGCGGAGATCCTAAAGATGTGTAGAGTAAAGGCAAACAAATGCCATCATGCTACTCAGAGGCAGTACATTGATTTTAAGAATGAAGGCACCGCACAAGGTACTGCATGGAGGGAAGCCTGATCAATCCTGGTACCTAGAAGTGATTGTAATCGGCCGGCAGCTGATATTTCCTTCTCAGGTCGCCATTACCTCCTTGAGGCCAGATGTAGTATTATCGTCAGCAGTGGCGGACTTAAGCATCTGGGGGCCCGTTTCAAGAGCTAATGTGGGGCCCTACCCCCATAAAGAAATCATAGGAGATAAAAAAGCAAAGATTTAAGTTTGTATTCATCAATATGGTATATTTTCTGATCACAGCTTAAATGCATTATGTGCAATTTCAGCATCAGCAGCTTAGCGTAGAAATAGTCCAAACAATTTAACAATTTTATTCCCTTAATAAAAACTGAAACAATGCTGTTATTTTTGCTTTGGAATTAGGAGAAGCCTCGCCCTTTGCAACTACAATTCAGCACTGAATAGCACTATGTGTTATGTGTCAGCGGACATAAAAACACCTTAAACAATTTCCTCATATTAAATTAACAACAACAGCAATAACATATTTTGTTTGGGAATTAAAAGTGTCTGAATCTTCTGGTGGTTTACAATGAATTGCGCTTCGTGCTCTTTCAGCACCATGGACAGCTCACTACACTACAAATTCAGTGAAATAAGTCATTTATTTTGTTAATACTTGTGGCAGCGGGGGCGTGGTCAAGTGGCCGTCCGGTGGAGAAAACGGTAAAGGTGCGTACACACTGCCAGAGACTTTGTCGCTGCAGGTCGCCAGTGGCTGGCGGTGAAGTCGCTAGTGGGCGTTCCCACTACTGGTTGCCTAGTAATGTTTATAAATGACATTCAGGGATGTCATTCCATTGCTGTTGACAGCGAATCGCTTTTCTTGCCGCTAAAAACAAACATTTTGGAGGGAAAAGACTAAATATAAATGGAATCAGTACATACAATGCTTCATATCAAAGAAGAATGAGAAACAAGGCGTGCTGTTTGCCATAGCGGCGGTTTATCTGCGGCGAAAATGCAAATGCCGGTCTGTCTGGGTCCATAAAATCCCTGCGATCTCAGATACACCTTTCCACGCAGTATTTTTCTTAAAAATGTCCTTGTACGTGGGAAGAGACATATCATAGAGCACTGGGAAATTTCTAACAGCAAGAATTTAGACTTTCAACCATCTGTCCGTTACTGCAGGAGCTGAGAGAGAGAGAGAGAGAGAGAGAGAGAGAGAAGGATCACGTGAGCTCTCCCGTCTTCTCTCCTATTGGCTGTCGCTTCTGTAAGGCACCTTAAGGGCGCTTGCACCTGAGCTAAATTATGTCTAACACCTGTCTCTAATTTCAGTGAGCACAAGGAAGGAACCAACAGACCAAAAATTTACATACTTGTAATTATGAGATTAATATCGTTTGTTTTTCATTGATTTTGAATGTTTGTTTTGAATGACTTAGATTTTTCCATATATATTATTTGTAATATTTCTTTAATTCACACATTTTAAATGTATTTTTTAATGTTATTAAAGTATTCCATGTAAATTGCAGTGAAAGTGTACTTGTTTGGACAGAAAACCATCAGATTTAATTCACTGTAACAGCTGAACTAAAGTGGACAATGGAGCCCTCTTGTGGCCAAATCACGCAATTGCATTAAAAAAAAAAAAAAAAAAAAAAAAGCTTCGCTAAGGTGAAAAAGAGAAATATGTAAGTACAATTGCATATTTACTCTATAAACTCACAGTTAAGTGAGTGAGCGTGCATTTATTCCAATAGTCTACAATATTACAAATTAAAACTCTCACAAATATAATATTATTTATTGATAGAAATAACAGTAGGTGGTTGTGTTCAATAAGACATACAAAATGCATCAAACATAGGTTCTTGTTACCCCTTTTCCAAAATATAACTAGAAAGTTATGGAATTTGCCTCTCACTTCTAGAATACAACATTCTACAGATAAAGCTCGTTAAAAACTCTAGTTTTGAGCCTTCGCGCTCTCCGTAGAACCACAGTGGTACGAGCACAGCATCTCGGGGGCGAGCTTTTATGGAACACGCGCTTCCCTCGTCTTTTGAATGGGGGCGGGGCTAGGGGGAATCAGACGGTGGACGAGAGCGAGTTTCGCTTTCAGTGCGATGTCAAGATCCCGAGGTTATCGAACTGAAAAAGGATCAGAGACTAAAAAAATGGAAGAAGTTGAAGAGGAGGATGAGATGGAGGTAGGATGGACACAGGTAGATGGAAAAACTTGAAAGAAAGTAACTAAAAAAGGAAAGGAGGATAGATCGGAAAGTAGTTTGATAACAAGTGATGAAGAAGGGGATGAGAGGGATAAAAATAAGAATGAGTATATGGTAATATTGAAGTATAAGGGAGATGGAGTATAAGGAGTAAATCTAATGGCGTTGACATTTGAATTAAAGAAACAAGTGGGTGAGATTACATTTGCAAAAGTATTACAAGATGGTGCTTTGTTGATAACATGCAGGAACGAAGAGCAAAAAAATAGAGCAGTACAACTTCAAATGGTGGGCAAACAGATGGTAATGAATAATAAGATTGTAGGACAGAAGTCGTGGGTCTATGGAGGGATAAATGGAGTTCCATTAGGAGTTACTAAAGAGGAATTAAAACAGAATGTAGATGGAGGAAATGTTTGTTGGTGGTTTTTCTTTTTAGGTTTAAGTTGATCGCTGTTCTTGTGTATTTTTGTTCTATTTCCTCTCTGGCCGTCCATGTATGTGCGCGTGTGTGCACCAGCGCTAGTATCTTTAATGGTTGTTGTAAACAGGACTGGCTCGCGGGCGTTTGATGTTTTTTGTTTGTTTGTTTGTTAGTTCGTCTATACCTTCCCAGCCTCGTGTTGCCAGCCAACCTCCATTCTCTCGATACTTCAAAACACGTGAAATGTTCATTTGTTGGGGTTTATGTTTGCTGTGTTTTCTGGTAAACCTGTGTTATATATTTGAAGCTGGGGTTTTTGGGGGGTTTATGGAGTGTTGGTTGGCTATTAATATTTGAGTGGGAATTAATTTTTGTTATATGTTTATTTGTTCATTACATTTGTTTATTAGTATCTTGGGTTTATTTATTTGTATTAATAAATTACTATTTTTGTGATACCTGAGTGTCAAGATATTTTCACCTTGGCATAAGGAAGAATCCTTGAGTTACAATTGTACTTTGTATTATATTAGAGCAGCATTATTCTTTTTGTGCTATAATCATAAAAATTAAAACATCTTATTGATACATGTAGCTATGAGACCAGAGCTTTCCTGGATTCGAAAGACATTTTTTTAAATGTGTGTGTGTGTGTGTGTGTGTGTGTGTGTGTGTTTTATTATACATAAATGTTTTGTGAGTACATTTATGCTTTTTTACCTTTTTATAATTATACAAATACATTTAAAAAATGTGATTATTAAACCGCGGGTGTCTTTCAGAAGATACTAAATTATGCCCAAAGGGTTCAGAAACTACAACCACTTTAATTAGGCCATGCTCCAAAAATGGGGCACAATTTAACATTTGAAATGTTCTCTCAAACAGATGAGGTTTTTAAGGTTCTCTATGAAATATTAAATGAACAAAACTGACCTCCCTAAACCGAACTGATAGTGTCATAAGAGCAAATGTGAGATCAAAAACGAGCTGAAGCAATCGCGTCATTTTTTGGCACTTTTATGACACTTATAGTTATTTCTGAGAGAACTTCAATGATGCCTAGTGAATCTTTTAGTTTAGATTGTGGTGGACATCTTGATCTGGATGAAAGAACTCAGTTTAGTGAAGAGCTCCTCGTCCTCCCAGCCAACAATTCAACACAACGTCACAATTCATCAAGACTAATCGACAATAGCCGCATTCTGGTCCGCTAGGAACTTGCTCTTTTAGCCGGCTTTCCTGCATGTACAACTTCTGTAAATGATCCAGGATGCATTGAAACATCTGGACTTCAGTGATCCCAAAAGAGTTTGTGTAACTCTCCTCATGTCCACCGACTGCCAGTTGCATACTTGCATATAAAACTCTGAATCTGCATCCTCCAAACCACTTAAACTTTAAATGAGTCGACCTACTCTAATTATTACTGACTCGTGTGTGTTTTTGGTGCACCATTTACAAACACACATCACTGACAATACAGTAACTGTTGAATCAAAATGTTACACCTTGATAATGATCTGTTTAGTTTCTCTACAAGACATTTTCACATTCAAACATTACTATGAATTATTGCACATATTGTCTGTATTTGAGGCTGATAGGAACTGTTTGTGTTGATGTGATTAAAAAGAGGAACTTGTTTTACTTCTAAGTTTGCAGCGGTCTGTTTTTCCTTCCGCAGAAAAAAGTCCACAAAAGATATTTCTAGAAATAACTGATTATTTTTCTTGTTCTTTTAAATTCTCACATTAAAACACATTTCCATGACAATTAAGTTTTCTTTAGTTTGTGTTTAGTAGCTGAACCTTTGGGTCACCTTAAATAGTCTGATTCAAGAAACGACTCTTTTAGCACAATGAAACTTTCTATTGGTTAAATATGATTTACACTAACAATAATGAATACTCTCTTTATTACTTAAAAGGTTTAAAGGTCATAAAACAATTTTAAAAATAACATTTATAACACATATTCTATACATCACTCACTTCTGATAACTGCATAGCAACATTAAAAAGAGAAAATAGAAAATATTTAACAGCAAAATTATAAAATGACTGAAATAAATGTGATAAAAAGCAAAACAGTAAAAGCTGTATTTATGTTGAACATTTGCATTATACATGAGAGCAGTTTTGGGGGAGTTTAATATCTCCATTTGTTTTAAGACTTCACAATAGAGACCATGTGAGGGAATATATCACTAATAAACTTCTGATAAATATTATACAAAAAGTGTTTTTTCATATTAATGATCAAATTCATATATTCACTAAAATGAAAAGAAGAAGAGTGGACCAGACACACTTCCTAATATTGAAACACACTAGAATAAGCTTCTTATTTATTCATTTGTCGACTTGTACTTGTATGATTCATTACTTAATTTCTTAACATCTGATACACTTATAAAAGCAAATAATAGGGCAAAGAAGAAAAACGGATTCATCAGAAAAGACAATAAAGAAATGAGTTATAATCAAACTATAATGATTGTATTTGTTGTGTCTCGGTGGATTGTGATATTTGTATCTCCTCCTCAGAGAAAGCTCTTTCAAAAACATGTTTTAATTTTAATGAAAGTTTAAACTTCTCCTTAATATCCTGCCCTATGAAAAAATACAGAACTGGATTCAGACAGCTGTTGAAATACGCCAAAGAGACGACCAATGGGGCAAATCTATTGGCCAACATGAAACTTTCATTCCCACCAAATATCCTGATCAAATCCACAGTGTGATACGGCAGCAAACACAGAAAAAATGCCACAATAACAGCCGACATGATGCGAAACGCTCGTCCAGAGTGAAAACGACTCCTGCCTAACTTTCGTGCAATGAATCCATAACATGTGACGATGCATATGAGAGGAATCAAAAAACCAAACACAAAGCTGATGATAGTCAACATTCTATATGTTTCAAAGTCATCATAATCAAACACTAAGCAGTATGTGTTGTTATCATATTCAGTGGTTCTTCTTAATATCATAAAGGGCACATTAACAACCATAGACAGGATCCAGGCCGCTACACAGGACAGTCGCGCAAGCAACAGACTGCGATGATTTTTAGCCCAAACTGGAGTGATCACCTGTGTACACCGATCCAGACTAATCAAACTCAAGATGAAGACACTCGCAAACATGCTGACATACATAACAAATGGAAGAATCTTGCACATGACAGATCCAAATGGCCAGTGATAAACAAAGTACCTTCTTATATAGACCAGTGCAGAAAGGCAGCACAGGAGGTCTGCAATCGCTAGATTAAGGAACCATATCGTATTAACGGTCCTCTTCATCTTCATTCCAGCGATGTACAGAACAAAGACATTTCCTGGAACTCCGAGGAGAAACGTCAGATAGAAGAAGATCTGAGAAATCACTTCTATAACATTTTTCACTTGTGGATTGAAAGAATTATTTTCACTTTCATTGTATGTAGATGTCAGGTTCATTTTGATTGAGCTGATGTTACCCAAAGTGTCCCGTATATCCTGTTAATATGAATCATATTTAAAGTTATTTAAATATTTAATCATATTTATTATCATATTTAAAAAAATGTTTTATTGCTGACACCACAGCAAACATACAACATCAATGCATTTGTATATGTTTTAACTTTGATTGCAAATGTGCAACCAAATAAATGTAACTTTCAAGTTAAACAAAACGTTAAACAAAATCACAAAATTATCTGTTACAGTAACCATATACATTAACCACTTTAATGCACATTTAAACAAAATATGCGGTCATTTACATGTAAATATTGCATTTTCCATGCATACCTTGATTTAATTTTTTACAGGTTTTTTTTAACTGAGACACAAATTAAGATATCAAATAAGAGGGTATCAAATATAGTCATTTACTTTATTTACTTACTATGTCGGCTGCTCAAGTGATGATCTTGCAAATGTCGAATGACAGTAAAAACTGGTTCCCTTTTCTGAAGATGCAACACATCTGTGTCACAGGATGACTTCAGCTCTTTTCTGAGAAGTCAATGTTATTTACAGTCTGAATAACCAGGAGCACAACCATACATTCACTTAATCCTGTTACAGTAACTTGTACTTTCGTGCGATGAATCTTTAACATGTCGTGATGCATATGAGGTATCAAAAAAACAAACACAACCCTGATGATAGTTAACATTCCATGTCACTACGAAAAGACAGGCAGAACATTTTGTTATATTCTGTTTTCATTTCTCTTAATATCATAAAGGGCACGCTAAGAGCAATAGCCAGGACCCAGGCTGCTACATAGGACAGTTGTGCATGCAACAGCCTGCAATGATTTTTAAACCAAACTGTTGTGATCACCTGGGTAAATCGATCCAAACTAATAAAGCTCAAATTGAAGACACTGGCAAACCTATTCAAAAGCATAACCAATGGAAGAATCATGCACATGAAAGATCCAAATGGCCAGTGATTTTCAGAATAGCGAATCCTTGTAGAGCTCTTAGCGCAGCGATATGATATATAAATGATATATAAAACAAGCCCAGATGGGACATGTAAGGTGCATTTTAATCACCAAAGAAGCAAGTCAAGTCTTAACTAATCACCAAAATGCAGAATTAGATGTTTTTGTCTGAAAGCACTTTTCATGGTGAGTTCAAAGCGCCGTTTGATGCTGGTATCATGAACGCAGCTTCACGATTGCTGTAACAAAGTGGAAAGCCACAGTCAGCCGGCAGATTAATATTGTGGAGGATGAGAGTTTAAGAGATTTCATGCGCATTGCAACGAATGGGCAACCTATGGGGAAACTAAATCTTCCACCTTCCACTTAGACTTTGGGAACATTTAATATTACTTGAATTGGTGATATTTTAGTGCATTTCTATCTTTATACCGTGGAAGGCTTCGTTTGGAAAATGTTAATAAAGCATTATACTGTTACATTTTGACAAGAAAATAAGTATATCTAGTGGCAACTTTCAGAACTTTAAAAATCTGCGATTAACTACGGAAATAATATTGATTAAAATCGACTCGCAGCACTAATGATTACCAAAACAGAAAAACACTGAGTTATTAACCCTTAAGGGCCAGTGAAAATTGCAATCAGCAAAAACAGCAAACTAATTAAATAGCAATGTGTCATATGTTGTTTTACTCAAAGACAAACATTTAGTGAGTAATAGCTACAGTAAGTATATATCTTTGATAATTAAGTTGGTGTTGCTTATATGTCATGTTTTAGCTTATAACTTCACAAAAAATAAACAGAAAATAAAATATCCCATATCACTTTAGAGGCGGCAATTATCTTTCAAACAAGCCCACTATAACTTTTGATTGCTTTGTCGTATCAACACAATATAATTATATCATGATTTATTATCATTAAAAAATGTGAAACAGCTTTTTTACAATATCAAACACTTGACCCTCCTTGTTTATTTGTATATTTTTTGTCGATTTAAAATCCTTTAATTTTGAGTGTGACACTGAAACAGGAAATAATAAAAACACCTTCAGAGTTTAAAGGGTTAAACTACAATTTAAGATTAAGATTAAGATTCAACTTTATTGTCATTGTGCAGAGTACCGGTACAGAGCCAATGAAATGCAGTTGTTTTCGCATATCCCAACTAAGCTGGGGTCAGAGCGCAGGATCAGCCATGAAACAGCGCCCCTGGAGCAGATAGGGTTAAGGGCTTTGCTCAAGGGCCCAACAGTGGTATCTTGACAGTTCTTGGGCTTGAACCCTTTCGATCAGTAACCCAGAGACTTAACCGCTGAGCCACCACTGGCCCTATTATTCATTTGTGTCCCCTCCTCAGAGAAAGCTCTTTCAAAAACACATCTTGGAGAACGCTTAACCGTCTCCTTAAAATCTTGCCCCATGAAAACATACAGAACCGGGTTCAGACAGTTGTTAAAATGCACCAAAATTAATGGCCAATGTTTCCACTCTCAAGGCCACCAAGATACTTAATATACAATAACAAATAAATATATACTTCATAAACAAATCCACTGTGAGGTACAGCAACCAACAAAGAAAAAAGGCCACATAAACAGCCAACATGATGCATAACGTTCGTCCACAGAGAAAATGACTCCTGTCTAACTTTCTATCCACTTCTGGAGACACATCTTCTTTAGCATACTCTGGGAAGTAATCTTATAGAAGTAATCAACTCTAATTATAGAATTCCTTCTGTTGTGATAGAAGCAATCATCTCTAAGTGTTCATCTTGCTTTGAGCTGAAATCTTCTTATTTCCTGATAATATCACATATTGTCAATGTCATAATCATACATAAAGCGTCCAGACAAGATCATCTGTTCCAATGCTGACAGCACCTTCAGAATATCATATTAAAATTATTGGCCAGTTTGCTTTATGGTGATACCAACATGATACCAAATAAATGCTAGTTTTAGTGGAAAGTAAAAAAAGAAGAAGATGATGACGACTCTTCTGGTGAACTGTTTGTATTTTTCTCAGTTAAAGGTTTCATCAACATTTCCCAACTTGAGCTGAGTTGTGCAATGTCATGCACAGGAGAGAAACACACCCAGTTCACTATATATACTCCATCAAATGTATGTGCACATAATATATGAGTGGATATACTGTAGATGGTTAAAATAAATACATTTAGAAAAGAAAAGACCAATCACAATTCAGTATTCAATAACCTCTGTTGGTTACATCTTGAACATTCTAACAATGAAAGACAAACAGAGATTTTTCAAACTGTAATCTTAAATTTCATTAGTAGTATAGGGGTACAACAGGGCTAAAGGCTCATTGGGGTAAAAGCAGGGCCATTTGAGGGGGACGGTTCCCCTCCAATAATCAGATATGGCCAGATTGTACCCCCAATTATTGTTACCCTTGTTGCTGTTCTGCTGCAGTCCATTATGCACTGCTGTTGAATTGTCATGGTGTTGTTGCAAGTATAACATAATGGTTTAAAAAAGTAAAATTTTTACTACGCTCAGTAGTCTAACGCCGCACGTCAGTGTCATTTAAGATGTCAATTAAAGAATGAAGGCGGGACTCGTGTTTCAGTCGCTAAGTGGGAACCTCGTGGATTATTCCAGCGCCGTGCATCAGCAACCAGTTCAGAAAAAGTCTTTGTGTCATGTATGATGTCACTAACTAAACATGCAATATTTGCCCACTGTTTTAAGATTGAAATGTTGTACTGACTGACAGTCATTTCCAAGGGTGCAAACTATTCACCATTTTGGGAAATTAGAAATATGTCACGTACAGCCAGTGCTTGAAGTTTCGTGGTACCGCAGTTTTCTTGCCACTTCTCAGAGACTTCCGGTAGAATGTGGACTCAATGATTCGATGAGACCTGCCAATCACTTTTTATCTGACCTTCCAAATGATTTTGATAAAATCGCAGTAAACATCCGAACACTCTGCGCAAAACTCAGCAGTGAGTTTAACAACACTCAACACGTGCAACGACAGCATCCGTGGTCCAGTTCCGGAGGAGCGCACGTGTTTAAGCTCGTCTGGATATAGTTCAGTTACACTCTTCTCCAAAACATGAACCAGCAACTTTTGGCTGAGCACATGTTATCGAGTCTTATTCAATTAAATGTATTTAGGCAAATTGTTTGGCCGCTGGGTGCAGTTAAAATTAAAGACTTAAAAAAAAAATCTCAAAGCTGTTACAGAAGTGATGTCATCGCATATACATAACCTTTTTTCACAAAAGATGAATTAACAAAAGGAGATTTTAATTTATTCTCATTTCTTTTCTGTAGTGCTCATAAAAAAATTATGTGAGGTGCAGGGCTGGAGTGGTAATCTGGCATACCGGGAATTTTCCCAGTGGGCCGGCGCTTTTTTTGGGATAATCGGGGCAGACTTGCCATTGGGCAAACTGAGCGGGCCGGTGTGTCAGCCATGAAATGGGCAGAATGGGCCACGATAAGCTAAAATGAGCCACAGTGTTATGCAGAACGGACCACAAAAAAGGGCACCACGATATGCAGAAAAGGACAGCGAACACCCCCCGCCAGCTCAACAACTTTTGGGCCAGTTGCTAGGTAAAATCCCGGCCCGATTTCTCTTTCCAGTCCAGCCCTGGTGAAGTGTCACCGAACATGCCAATGCAGACTGTATGTCCTGACAGTGTTTGTTTCTATACACAGATGTGTGTCAGCGTTCACAAACCTGAACATCATCAAAATAGTTTGTTCACCGTTTCTTGATTATTTATTATCTGCACAAGGATCTAGCTTCTGTGTGCAATTATAGAATTCCTTCTGTTGTGATAGAAGCAATCATCTCTAAGTGTTCATCTTGCTTTGAGCTGAAATCTTCTTATTTCCTGATAATATCACATATTATCAATGTCATAATCATACATAAAGCATCCAGACAAGATCATCTGTTCCAATGCTGACAGCACCTTCAGAATATCATATTAAAATTATTGGCCAGTTTGCTTTATGGTGATACCAACATGATACCAAATAAATGCTAGTTTTAGTGGAAAGTAAAAAAGAAGAAGAAGAAGATGATGACGACTCTTCTGGTGAACTGTTTGTATTTTTCTCAGTTAAAGGTTTCATCAACATTTCCCAACTTGAGCTGAGTTGTGCAATGTCACAGGAGAGAAACACACCCAGTTCACTATATATACTCCATCAAATGTATGTGCACATAATATATGAGTGGATATACTGTAGATGGTTAAAATAAATACATTTAGAAAAGAAAAGACCAATCACAATTCAGTATTCAATAACCTCTGTTGGTTACATCTTGAACATTCTAACAATGAAAGACAAACGGAGATTTTTCAAACTGTAATCTTAAATTTCATTAGTAGTATAGGGGTACAACAGGGCTAAAGGCTCATTGGGGTAAAAGCAGGGCCATTTGAGGGGGACGGTTCCCCTCCAATAATCAGATATGGCCAGATTGTACCCCCAATTATTGTTGCCCTTGTTGCTGTTCTGCTGCAGTCCATTATGCACTGCTGTTGAATTATCATGGTGTTGTTGCAAGTATAACATAATGGTTTAAAAAAGTAAAATTTTTACTACGCTCAGTAGTCTAACGCCGCACGTCAGTGTCATTTAAGATGTCAATTAAATCGATGAAGGCGGGACTCGAGTTTCAGTCGCTAAGTGGGAACCTCGTGGATTATTCCAGCGCCGCGCATCAGCAAGCAGTTCAGAAAAAGAGTCTTTGTGTCATGTTTGATGTCACTAACTAAACATGCAATATTTGCCCACTGTTTTAAGATTGAAATGTTGTACTGACTGACAGTCATTTCCAAGGGTGCAAACTATTCACCATTTTGGGAAATTAGAAATATGTCACGTACAGCCAGTGCTTGAAGTTTCGTGGTACCGCAGTTTTCTTGCCACTTCTCAGAGACTTCCGGTAGAATGTGGACTCAATGATTCGATGAGACCTGCCAATCACTTTTTATCTGACCTTCCAAATGATTTTGATAAAATCGCAGTAAACATCCGAACACTCTGCGCAAAACTCAGCAGTGAGTTTAACAACACTCAACACGTGCAACGACAGCATCCGTGGTCCAGTTCCGGAGGAGCGCACGTGTTTAAGCTCGTCTGGATATAGTTCAGTTACACTCTTCTCCAAAACATGAACCAGCAACTTTTGGCTGAGCACATGTTATCGAGTCTTATTCAATTAAATGTATTTAGGCAAATTGTAGTGCCGCTGGGTGCAGTTAAAATTAAAGACTTAAAAAAAAAATCTCAAAGCTGTTACAGAAGTGATGTCATCGCATATGCATAACCTTTTTTCACAAAAGATGAATTAACAAAAGGAGATTTTAATTTATTCTCATTTCTTTTCTGTAGTGCTCATAAAAAAATTATGTGAAGTGCAGGGCTGGACTGGTAATCTGGCATACCGGGAATTTTCCCAGTGGGCCGGCGCTTTTTTTGGGATAATCGGGGCAGACTTGCCATTGGGCAAACTGAGCGGGCTGGTGTGTCAGCCATGAAATGGGCAGAATGGGCCACGATAAGCTAAAATGAGCCACAGTGTTATGCAGAACGGACCACAAAAAAGGGCACCACGATATGCAGAAAAGGACAGCGAACACCCCCCGCCAGCTCAACAACTTTTGGGCCAGTTGCTAGGTAAAATCCCGGCCCGATTTCTCTTTCCAGTCCAGCCCTGGTGAAGTGTCACTGAACATGCCAATGCAGACTGTATGTCCTGACAGTGTTTGTTTCTATACACAGATGTGTGTCAGCGTTCACAAACCTGAACATCATCAAAATAGTTTGTTCACCGTTTCTTGATTATTTATTATCTGCACAAGGATCTAGCTTCTGTGTGCAAATTCAAAGACATTTTCGACTCTTATGTGGACTGATATTATCAAAGATCCAGACTTTTAGGTCCAATTATTCTTCCTCCAGAGTTTAAATTCCCCCCAACGCTAATGCTAAGGAAACGCTCTGTGAACTGTATGGGGCTATGAGTGAACTGCAGAACGCTCACCCTGAAGGACTGTTTATTGTCGCCGGAGATTTCAACCATGCGAATCTCAAGACAGTGCTCCCTAAATTCCATCAGTATGTGGACTTTGCAATGAGAGGGGCGAACACGCTTGATCTTGTTTACACAAACATGCATACCGTGCGGAGCCCAGCCCCCGGCTACTCAGACCACATCTCTGTTATGCTAATTCCAGCATATAGACTGCTCGTCAGATGCACAAAACCGCTCCAGAAGCACGCGAAAACCTGGCCAGCAGGAGCCATCTCTGCTCTTCAAGACTGTTTTGAGTGTACTGACTGGCAAATGTTCAGGGGGGCATTGATGATGTCACCTTCTCCAAGACCATCACCACATGCGCCAACCAGAAGCAGTGGATAACTGCGGAGGTGTGTGAGCTGTTGAGGACCCAAGAGTCCGCCTTCAGAGCAGACGACAAGACTACTCTAAGAACAGCGAGGGCCAAACTGTCCCGGGCCATCAGAGAGGCAAAGCGCCCACACACCCAGAGAATCCACAGTCACTTCCAGGACAGTGGTGACACGTGGCGCATGTGGCAGGGCATCCAGGCCATCACCAACTACAGGACAACATCAGTTGCCTGTGACAAAGATGCCTCCCTTCCAGATGCGCTGAACGACTTCTACACTAGGTTTGAAGCACCACCCCTCCTCCCAGGGCTGATGACAGGAAAACTCTACATAGAGTCAACCCATGGAAGGTTGCTGGACCATACAACATTCCTGGCAGAGTGCTCAGAGGATGTGCAGACCAGCTGGCAGATGTTCTTACTGACATCTTCAACATCTTTGAGCAGCACCATCGTTCCAATGTGCTTCAAGGCCACCACCATCGTCCCCATGCCAAAGAAGTCTTCAGTGTCCTGCCTCAATGACTACTGTCCCGTCGCACTTGAGAGGCTCGTCATGAGGCACATTAAGACCCAGCTGCCCCCCTCACTAGACCCACTGCAGTTCACGTATCGTCCAAACCATTGAACAGATGACGCCATCGCCACCACCCTCCATCTGACCATCACCCACCTAGATTAAAAGGACTCATACGTTCAAATGCTGTTCATAGACTTCAGCTCAGCATTCAACACAATCATTCCTCAGCACCTGATTGGAAAGCTGAACCTGCTGGGCCTGGACACCTCCCTCTGCAACTGGATCCTGTACTTCCTGACTGGGAGACCTCAGTCAGTCCGGATCAGGAACGGCATCTCCACCACCACCACACTGAGTACTGGGGCCCCCAGGGCTGTGTGCTCAGTCCACTGCTGTTCACTCTGCTGACTCACGACTGTGCAGCAATGCACAGCTCGAATCACATCATCAAGTTTGCCGATGACACGACTGTGGTTGGTCTTATCAGCAAGAACAACGAGTCAGTGTACAGAGAGGAGGCGCAGTGGCTAACGGACTGGTGTATAGCTAACAACCTGTCTCTGAATTTGGACAAAACAATAGAGATGGTTGTTGACTTTAGGAGAGCACAGAGTGACCACTCTCAGCTGAACATCGACGGCTCCTCTGTGGAGATCGTGAAGAGCACCAAATTCCTTGGTGTTCACATGGCGGAGAACCTCACCTGGTCCCTCAACACCAGCTCTATTACCAAGAAGCAGCTTCTCTACTTTCTTCGAAGGCTGAGGAAAGCACATCTCCCACCCCCCCATCCTCACTAGATTCTATAGAGGGACTATTGAGAGCATCCTGAGCAGCTGCATCACTGCCTGGTTTGGGACTTGCACCGTTTCGGACCGCAAAGCCCTGCAGAGTATAGTGAGGACAGCTGAGAAGATCATCAGGGTCTCTCTTCCCTCCATCAAAGACATTTACAAAAAACACTGCATCCGCAAAGCAACCAGCATTGTGGACGACCCCACACACCCCTCATAACTCAGAGACTGGACAGACACACACACACGTGCCCTGAGTTGCACTTTAATTATTGTCACTTTATACCTGGCTGCTACCTCAATAACTGCTATGTCCATAGGACACGATCTCATAGTATGTTATGTTTACATTTGGCATTTTTAGAAACTGTCATCTTTTTGCACTACTGTGTACTGTCTCTCACTGTGCCCATTGTCCTGTGCATTTTTAGTAATTTATTGGACTCCCGTACTTTTTTGCACATGTTTGCACGTGCACTTTATATAGGTATGTTATTTAGTCTGTGTAGTCTCATGTGGTTCTGGGTTTGTGCTATGTTGTTTTATGTAGCACCATGGTCCTGGAGGAATGTTGTCTCGTTTCACTGTGTACGTTACTAACTGTATATGGTTGAACAACAATAAAAAGCACTTGACTTGACTTTTTTTCAGTAGTCTTTCAGTGAATGATTGCAGGGGGAAAAAACATAGACCAAGGAAGGAAATAACACAAAATCTTTTCTGAATGAAATGTTCTCTGTCTTCTGCTCCTGCCGGATGCATTCTGTCTTGATGTGGGTTCAGTGGATCATCAACAACAGCACCAGCATGACATCCCTCTTCCTCCGAAGGAATTTGAACAAATTTCCATGACCGCAATGTTGTGACTGGATTTTTTTCTGAGTTTTGAGGTAAAGTCAGCGTGGTGTTCATAAGCTGTAACAGCAAAGGTGTTACTGCTTTCACAGCCTTGCTGACCTAAGACTTGCTGAGCCACAGGCCATCACCAACCACCTCCATAAAACTTCCCACAGTAAAATAATGCAGCTAAGAACTGCACTGCTGTACTTAAGGTGTAGTTTGTACTTGTGGCCCTCTGTAGGTGTGGTTTCACAACCTGCAGCAATTCAAGGATCTTGGTCCTTGGTGTCCAGAATTTTCTTATGATGTCATCATCAGATAGAGAGTCAAGTGGGGAGAAATATGTCCTTATGTAGGCATTTATATACACTTTCTGCGTCGCCTTCTGTGCTCAAGCTGTAGGATTCTTTGTAAAGCCGCCATTGTTGAGCGTTTGTTACACACATAAATACTGTATTTATTAGGAGAGTCATTCATACACCTGCAACTGATGCAACAGAGGAATGGATAGAAACATCCTGGTGGCTAATAATCATCTAAATTAACTAGCTAAATGTGAGTGTTTCAACAGTGATTTGTGACAGTAATAGAGCACATCTTAATTTGATTATCAAATTATTGTATTAATCTGTTAATTGGTTTTTGGTTTTATAATAGGCTGCTTTCATGCTGTTTTTTTCCATAGTTTTCATGCTGTAGCTTGGGAAAAATTTGAAATTCTCTCTTTAGAATTGTCTGAGGATTTAAATATAGGATGTGTTTTGTGTCATGTTTGGCTTAAATTATCATGGCTGTTATCTTGTGTATTGAGAAACTCTTGAATGTTACTTGACTGTTGTAGTGTATGTGATGGTGTGTCACAACTGCAAAACAATAAAGGCTGTATTTCATTCCAGAAATAGGATTCATAATCACACTTACACTTACAAATTATATCTAGTTATTGCAACTTTATATATTGTCATAACGTTATATTTAATAATGGTGAGATTTTAAGTAAAGTTGTAATTGCATGATAAAAACCTGCAACTTGATTTCTTGCAATTGCGAGTTATAATTATATCTCTCACTTGTGACTTTATATCAGATTATTGCAACTTCTTATCTTGTGTTTGCAAGAAATAAAGTTTGAATTGTGAGATTTAATGTCAGAATTACATTTTATATTTTTTATTGGGTTTCTTAGTATCATGATTTGTTCATGGCCTGTAAAACTAGTAACATGAAGTGACCGACAGTTTGGAGAATTTGGCACCTAAAGCCACAGAAACAGATCAGCAGGTTTGGTTTATGTGCTGTTGCATTGGCAGCTTGTGGCTGTGAATTTCGTGTCAGAGAGACATCAATGTGGTAAAACTGTCATCTTAAATACTGCATGTTTTCTTTGCAGGTTGTGTGAGGACAGGGTTCAGAGGCTTCAATTTCAGAAGCAGCACATGATGGAGAGCATGAGAGAAGAGCAATTAGGAAAAGCTCAAAGGGTGTAAGGGATTTTAAGAGTTTAGAATGAATTATCAGTGGGATGAATGAAAATCATCCTAAAGTACTGAAAACACTTGCATTCTTCCAAAGAAAGCATGGCATTATGCATCAGTGTAATATTCTTTAACCGTAAAGTTTGACATCGCAAACCATCAATTCTTGGACTACAAACTCAGACATGTTTCATAAGTTCAAGACAACAGCTGTGCTGTGATTTCAGCCATTACCGCCGCTCCCTATAAGCATACTACGCAGTCTGTGTAGGGCACCATCTTACCCTAGGAGGGCACCAGAAAGTCCACCGGCTACCCTTACTCGCACGTTATACGTTATTCAAGGACCCTAAAGCAGTTGCGGAACACAGATGATTGCTTCGTGCTCATATCACACATATTGGTACTAGAAAATCACTTGCTTTATATTTGGTTTGTTAAATGAAGCTTAACATTGTCTTTGTGTTTGTTTTTGAGTTGCCACAGTATGCAATAGACTGGCATGTCTTAAGGTCAATATTAGGTCTAAAATGGCAAAAAAGAAACGGCTTTCTCTAGAAACTCGTCAGTCAATCATTGTTTTGAGTAATTTAATTTTTGCTCTGTGAAGGTCCCTCCTCCCAATTTTCCTTCTTGATGTCTAACACACTACGAGAGAGAGTGGCTCGCCAGCCCCTGGGTACGCTAAATGGTCCTCCACCAACTGCACTGCTTCATCCAGCGACACCAGTTGGTCCCACTGGACACACTCCACTGTTCCTTTTGTTGTTTGCCAATGAATTGTTCCTTAGCCAGCATCCACCTCCGGCAGAGATCGCGGAGCTGTTGAATGAAGGCAAATGGTCAGCCTACTTCACTCAGTGTCAGGGTTCGGAACCACCAGCAATGCTCTTTGGAGCTGCGGCTGACCCGCTACAGAATTGTTTCTTCAGCTCAGGGTACCTCAGAAAGTTGTCGACCAGTATTTGTTGGGCTGCAACTTGGACCTCCTCAGTCAATAGCAGTAGGAAGTGGAGACTGCCCATTGCACCTGCGCATCAAAAAACCAGCAGTGAGAGACACACCATCTCCAGCCAGTGCAGCGCTGACCACACCAGCAGTGAGAGACACACCATCTCCAGCCAGTGCAGCGCTGACCACACCAGCAGTGAGAGACCCACCATCTCCAGCCAGTGCAGCGCTGACCACACCAGCAGTGAGAGACACACCATCTCCAGCCAGTGCAACGCTGATCACACCAGCAGTGAGAGACACACCATCTCCAGAAGAAGATATGCCTTACTAGGCAGCTGCTTGTCAACAGCAACTGCATACCACTTTCTGTTCAAACTTTGATTGACACCCCTGAAAAGTTCATTTCAGTTTTTGAACCCAGTGTGTCCTATTACAGCTGGTAGGGAAGTGTAATGATTGTGTGTGACACACAATTAAACACATGGCATTCTCCCTGTGCCAAATTGCGGCATTCATGTGTGCACAAATACGTTGCCAAATGGCACCTATTTCAGACACAATGTGAGCTGTTTCGAAAAGTCTTCAGGAGGTAAGAATCACCACACAAAGCACCACATGCACAGTCTCAGGAGGAGGATTTCCAAGAAGACAGTCCTGTTTATACTCCAAAAGTTCTTTGCAGTGTTGTCTGAAAATTGCTTGCATTTGTCTTATCACAATTCAGAATTAACATTTCATGATTCAGACCTGCTAACACTATTTTTTGCAGGTCATGAAGCCAAAAGATAATGTACATTCTATATACAACCAATCCATATGGGTTGGGTGATGAGCAATATGTGAAAGTATTCAGGTTGCAAAAATAAATATAGAAGTGAAAATGTTCATGGTTCTAAATTCAAGGTTTGCTGTTCAAGGTTTGCCATTCAGAATGTACCGTTCAAGAGTTTAAGAAGCTTTGCTAATGGTTACTTGCATGATGTTCTGATTTTGCATGCTGTGACCGTTGTTACAAGAAAGACTCAAATACTGGTGACTGCTGTGAATTTGCATGGATTCAGAGCTTCAAACTGTTTGTGCCGCACAATGTATCTGCATATTACGAATCATTTTTATTATTGGTGTATTTGTGTTGCAGAAAGATGCAAAAATTGCTCCTGGCACATGGGATGCTACTGAAAAACAAGGTTGGTTATAAAGAAGTCCGCTAAAGTCTCAAAGTCTCAAACCCTTACACTTAAACTCATGCTTCTACTTTTTTTAGGATGTCCCCCAACATATTGGCGTTGTGGACTGTGGAGTCGTCATTCAGAAGCAATTTTTTATTTATGACCTTTATAGAGAGAATTTTCTTGTTTCTTTGTTGTTTTTCAGTATGCTCTACATCTTGTTTTGGGAGCACCCTTTGATTCTTCATTTGTAAGTAATTACAGTTCACGTCATTGACCTTTTATGATGTTGTAGCAGTTGATATTTCAAGATTTCTCTATATTTTTGTCTTCCAAGCGACTTTCCAAACATACGGATATGGTGGACTCTTATTCTTCTGGAGAACTTTGGGGTTTTCTCTGAAAGGTAGATACTGGACATTGCTTCCATCTCACCGTTACATTTGCACCCCCTTCAGACCAATTCTAAATTAACCAAGAAATGTATGTTACTGTAGAGAAACCCTTCAAGAGGCCCTTCCAAGCAGTGAGGTGTGTCTCAAATATAGACACACACACACATATATATATATCTCAGTGTATTTATATATTTGCAAATATTACATTTATAATAAATATTAAGAGGGAGAGGGGGCCTGGGAGTATGCTACATGTGTTTTGTGGATCTGGAGAAGGCGTATGACCGGGTCCCCCGGGAGAGACTGTGGGAGGTGCTGCAGGAGTACGGGGTGGGGGGTCCCTTCTTAGGGCGATCAAATCCCTGTATGTCCAAAGCGAGAGCTGTGTCCGGGTCCTCGGCACGAAGTCGAGTTCATTCCATGTGGGGGTTGGTCTCCGCCAAGGCTGCGCTTTGTCACCAATCCTGTTTGTGATATTCATGGACAGGATATCGAGGCGTAGTCGGGCTGGGGAAGGGGTGCGGTTTGGTGGGCTGGGGATCTCATCGCTGCTTTTTGCAGATGATGTTGTCTTCATGTCATCATCGGTCCGTGACCTTCAGCTCTCACTGGATCGCTTGGCAGTCAAGTGTGAAGCGGCTGGGATGAGGATTAGCACCTCTAAATCTGAGGCCATGGTTCTCAGCAGGAAACCGATGGAGTGCGTACTCCAGGTAGGGAAGGAGGTATTGCCCCAAGTGAAGGAGTTCAAGTACCTCTGGGTCTTGTTCACGAGTGAGGTGACAATGGAGCGGGAGGTTGGCCGGAGAATCGGGGCAGCTGCCCCCGCGACCCGACTTCGGATAAGCGGTTGAAGATGGATGGATGGATTAAAATTATTATTACATTAACATTCTCTAATGAAGGAGCTCCCAGTAATCCGACACATGACAGAAGCTGTGAAACGGCTCCATTCCAACAGACGTCTGCTCAGGGGCCCAGTGGAAGAGCCTCTTTTCCTTACAATGGATGAAGAGGACAAGGAATAGGCCCTCAAAAATCTCCTGGAACAATCAGATGCTTCCAAAGAGCCCTTCACATTACATTTTGTGTTCAGGGATGACATGGAGTTATTTTTGCAGGAATGTTATGATAAAATGGGCCTAAGAGTGATTTTATTAAAGAAATTTAATAAAAAGTTTTATTGTTTCTTTTAAAATGATGTTGCTGTTTATATATATATATTTGTAATGTAGTTATATTTGTAAATATTTTTTTTTTTAGTATTCATATAGAAAAGTGCATGTGCACATGTTCTTGGCATTGGAATAAACGTTTATTTTGAATGTTGTGATTAAAGTATATTTCATATTAATTGCCCATAAGTTTCTTTAAGCATTAATTCTAACATCACGAATAGGAAATAATACTCACATAATACTGATAACATTATTCAATAATATTACACAAGATTAATGTTTTACAATGTTTATTGTACTGTACCTTACTGTAGCATTATAACTTATACATGTACAAACTGAAAATTGGCCTTATTTAAAAGTATGACGTTTCATATGTAATAAAAGAAAATTACGCTTTAAAATTACTCCATTATGAACGTATGCTCCACCCCTCACTTCCGTTCTGGCGCTGCTGCTCTGAAACTGCTGGTGCTGTGGGTCTACAGCTGGACATATCTCGTAATTTCAAGCATCTGCATCACGTGACAAATAGAGCGTAACGTGACTGGATGTTGATGTTTGGATTTAATCCAGAATCGATTGTTTATCCTTGGTATCCCGCATCTGACATTTTTAACACTGAATTTTTGCCATCTGAATCTAAAATAAATCATTCTAATTTTTGATTCTGAATTTGTGACCATTCAAAAATACAAATGAGTTATTAAAATTTTGAAGAGTTGAATTTAGAGGCAATAAAAAATGTCAATGCTGAAAAATTCAGTGCTAGAAATTTGATGGCTTTTAAATGTCAAAATCTGGTGAAACAGATTTGCTTCCATAGAAATGGACTCTTTTCACAGACCTGTTATGACGCGTTTCAGCCTTCTTTATCAACGTAAATGTAGCAAACCTTTAAATATTTCCAGTTTTACAAATATTTAGTGTAAATGTATAACATTGTGTAGCCGGTGAGGTGGTTACCAGTAGAGGGCGCGGCCAGTTAGGCAATGAGAGGGTTTTTAAGCAGGTGCCCGAAAGGAGACGTTGAGATGGGGTCCGATAGCACTCCATTGTTTACTTTTGCATGGACATGATCGGGGTGAGCAGGTAGGCTAAGTGAATATCTATTGTTTTATTTCTGGTTTCACAGCATGTAGCTTTGTTTCACTAAATTAGGGTATTATGCTATAAATGTAGATGAAAACATTGTGGATGGTCTGGTAGGCTAGTATCTTTAGTGGTTGTTGCCCCTCATATAACAATAATTCAATATATAAAGATTATACATATTTGTAAATGTCCATTAATTGATTTTAATGGAATGTGCATATATATTGTTTATATTTGACTTTTTACTGTCTATATTTTCTGTATTTGAGTAATTAGAATTATTTCATTTGTCTGTTGAGGAGTTTGAGGGCTTTTATTTTGAAAGGCCCGATACATCACGTGTCAGCCTTTACCGCGCATGTTAAGTTAGTGCATGATACGGGATTGAAGGAGAAAGATGCTAAAAATGCACTCTGTGAATGTTTTGAAAAGAATCCGTGTTTAAGTGAAACCTAAGTTTATTTAGTTTAGTCCTGGTTTGCAGTGGAGAACAAGGTGTGTGTTCTATTGAGTGAATTTACTTATTATAGAAGTTTGTACATGCATTGTGCTGACTCATTGCATTGTTTACATGGTAAGGTCTCTGTCGCCGCCTTGTGGTGTTGTGTAGAAATACTTGGTTATAAAATGGTGAAACTGTGTTTTAATGTAAATGTTTTTTTAATTGGTATACATTGTATGTTTTTAATTATTGTATGTTTATGTTTTCATACAGCTCTTACGGTGATTCACAATGATTCATAACATCTCGCGGTGATTCATGGTTACTGAAAGTGATTGAAGATTGCTCAAGTAATCTGTGAAAATAAAAAAGGAATATGTGAACTCCGTAAAAGAGTCGACCATAAGTAAACCAGAGAGCTACAATATTTATATCAATATATAATTATACAGAAGTTATCTTTAAATATTTAAAAATTATATATAATTTTTTTAAAAATCAGCTAATTAAAATGCATTACATTCTTGTAGCAGAAGAATTAATCATTAATAAGACAATATAAAAAGCGACTTTAGAATACAATGTATTTTTTGTGTATTATTGATTATAAGTCAATCATTGACACACAGTTCACAGCAATCCATTTCACTAGTGAATTTGGAGATTTAATATGAGGACTTGTTTAAGGACCCGTCAATCTACACCTGCGTCAGACATGCTTGTGTCGCGTCTCCGGTGCGTTGCGTCATAAACATAAAATGTTTAGTTCACTGTTTCAATTTAAATATAGTTTAATACTCTTTAAACACATCTTGAGATCCCTTAGTTTGCATTTGCGCTCCAAGTGTTTTGAACGTAACGCATGTTTGTGTTGTGGGTTTTCTTCACTGTATAAACTGTGTGTTGCTCATACAGCTGAAATTTCACTTGCTGCCCTCTGAAGTATAACAGATGGTATTATAAGCTTGCAATTTCTAGGAATCTTCTTTATGGTGTGATTGATCTGTTTGCATTTGTATTATGCATTATTTCTTTGTCAAATTAATCGCACTGAATTAATGCGTTAAATCGACAGCCCTACTATTAATATTTGAGTTGCAATTAATTTGTTGTATGTTTTTGTTCATTGCATTTGTTTATTGGTATCTTGGGTTTTATTTATTTGTATTAATAAATTAAAATTTTTGTGATTAACCGGAGTGTCAAGTAAGGTTTTTTGGGTCACCTTGGCTTAAGGAAGAATCCTCAAGTTACAATTGTGCTTTGTATTATTGTCACGGAGCGCTCAGCTACGCCTCCCTCTGGTTTCATCCGCTCTCTCTCGGAGTCTTAGAACTGCACTTCCCATCTTTCCCTCTGGTCATTATCTATCTCCATCCCTGCCTGGTTTATCTGATTATCCTCATCACCGTCACCTGTTTATCATTATCTCCCCTATATCTGGACTGTCCCTTTCATTGTTACTTTGGGAAATGTTGTTTTGCTCAGCTGACATTACCAAGCGTTATTCCCTGATTCCCGTTATTATCTGGACCTTAGATCTCTGCCTGGACTCTAGACTCTGTGAACCTTTGCTGCCTGCCCTGACCCTTGCCTGTGTCTGATTACGAGTACTTGATTGTCCCTTTATCAGAGCCTGTTTCTGTTTATGTCTGCTTCTCTCTGTTTGATCGCATGTGTGAATAAACTACTGCAAATGGATCCAAACTCCTCTGCCTCTACACTACAATTATATTACAGAAGCATTTATTTTTTTGTGCTATAATCATAACAATTAAAACATAACTTATTGAGACTTGTAGATATGAGACCAGAGCTTTTCTGGATTTGAATTATTATTTTTATATATATATATATATAAATTATTATACATAAATGTTCTGTGCTAAACACTTGTGAGTACATTTATGCTTTTCTAGCTTTTTTTTTAAACCTTTTTATAAATTTGAAAAATGTCATTTATTAAACCGCAGGGTGTCTTTCAGAAGATACTAAATTATGCCCAAAGGGTTCAGAAACTACAACCACTTTAGTTAGGCCATGCTATTTTCATGCCATGCTCCAAAAATGGGGCACAATTTAACATATGAAATGTTCTCTCAAACAGATGAGGTTTGTAAGGTTCTCTATGAAATATTAAATGAACAAAACTGACCTCCCTAAACCGAACTGATGGTGTCATAAGAGCAAATGTGAGATCAAAAACGAGCTGAAGCAATCACGTCATTTTTTGGCACTTTTATGACACTTATAGTTATTTCTGAGAGAACTTCAATGATGCCTAGTGAATCTTTTAGTTTAGATTGTGGTGGACATCTTGATCTGGATGAAAGAACTCAATTTAGTGAAGAGCTCCTCGTCCTCCCAGCCAACAATTCAACACAACGTCACAATTCATCAAGACTAATCGACAATAGCCGCATTCTGGTCCGCTAGGAACTTGCTCTTTTAGCCGGCTTTCCTGCATGTACAACTTCTGTAAATGATCCAGGATGCATTGAAACATCTGGACTTCAATGATCCCAAAAGAGTTTGTGTACCTCTACTCATGTCCACCGACTGCCAGTTGCATACTTGCATATAAAACTCTGAATCTGCATCCTCCAAACCACTTAAACATTAAATGAGTCGATCTACTCTAATTATTACTGACTCGTGTGTGTTTTTGGTGCATCATTTACAAACACACATTACTGACAATACAGTAAATGTTGAATCAAAATGTTACCTTGATAATGATCTGTTTAGTTTCTCTACAAGACATTTTCACATTCAAATATTACTATGAATTATTGCACATACTGTCTGTATTTGAGGCTGATAGGAACTGTTTGTGTTGATGTGATTAAAAAGAGGAACTTGTTTTACTTCTAAGTTTGCAGCGGTCTGTTTTTCCTTCTGCAGAAAAAAGTCCACAAAACATGTCTAAAAATAACATTAAAACACATTTCCATGACAATTAAGTTTTCTTTAGTTTGTGTTTAGTAGCTGAACCTTTGGGTCACTTTAAACAGTCTGATTCAAGAAACGACTCTTTTAGCACAATGAAACTCTTTTTATTACTTAAAAGGTTTAAAGGTCATAAAACAATTTTAAAAATAACGTTTATAACACATATTCTATACATAACTCACTTCTGATAACTGCATAGCAACATTAAAAAGAGAAAATAGAAAATATTTAACAGCAAAATTATAAAATGACTGAAATAAATGTGATAAAAAGCAAAACAGTAAAAGCTGTATTCATGTTGAACATTTGCATTATACATGAGAGCAGTTTTGGGGGAGTTTAATATCTCCATTTGTTTTAAGACTTCACAATAGAGACCATATGAGGGAATATATCACTAATAAACTACTGATAAATATTATACAAAAAGTGTTTTTCATATTAATGATCAAATTCATATATTCACTGAAATAAGAAGAAGAGTGGACCAGACACACTTCCTAATATTGAAACACACTAGAATAAGCTTCTTATTTATTCATTTGGTGACTTCTATGATTCATTATTTAATTTCTTAACATCTGATACACTTATAAAAGCAAATAATGGGGCAAAGAAGAAAAACTGATTCATCAGAAAAGACAATAAAGAAATGAGTTATAATCAAACTATAATGATTGTATTTGTTGTGTCTCGGTGGATTGTGATATTTGTATCTCCTCCTCAGAGAAAGCTCTTTCAAAAACATGTTTTAACTTTAATGAAAGTTTAAACTTCTTAATATCCTGCCCTATGAAAAAATACAGAACTGGATTCAGACAGCTGTTGAAAAACGCCAAAGAGATGACCAATGGGAAAAGTCTATCAGCCACCTGGACACTTTCATTCACACCAAACATCCAGATCAAATACACAATGTGATACGGCAGCCAACACAGAAAAAATGCCACAATAACAGCCGACATGATGCGAAACGCTCGTCCAGAGTGAAAACGACTCCTGCCCAACTTTCGTGCGATGAATCCATAACATGTGACGATGCATATGAGAGGAATCATAAAACCAAACACAAAGCTGATGATAGTCAATATTCTATATGTTTCCAAGTAATCAAAATCAAGCGCTATAATTATCATCATAAAGGGCACATTAAGAGCTATAGACAGGATCCAGGCCGCTACACAGGACAGTCGCGCAAGCAAAAGACTGCGATGATTTTTAGCCCAAACTGGAGTGATCACCTGTGTACACCGATCCAGACTAATCAAACTCAAGATGAAGACACTGGCAAACATGCTGACAAATGCAACAAATGGAATAATCTTGCACATGACAGATCCAAATAGACAGTAATTGCCAATAAAGTACCCTATTATAAAGACCAGTGTAGAAAAGCAGCACAGGAGGTCTGCAATCGCCAGATTAAGGAACCATATCGTATTAACGGTCCTCTTCATCTTCATTCCAGCGATGTACAGAACAAAGACATTTCCTGGAACTCCGAGGAGAAACGTCAGAATGTAGAAGATCTGAGAAATCACTTCTATAGCAGTTTGCACTTGTGGAGTCACATCTTCGTATTCGTAATCATAGAAAGAAATATTTTCACTTTCATTGTATGTAGATGTCAGGTTCATTTTGATTTAGCTGATGTTACCCAAAGTGTCCTGTATATCCTGTTAATATGAATCATATTTAAAGTTATTTAAATATTTAAACATATTTATCATCATATTTAAAAAAAAATGTTTTATTGCTGACACCACAGCAAACATACAACATCAATGCATTTGTAGATGTTTTAACTTTGATTGCAAATGTGCAACCAAATAAATGTAACTTTCAAGTTAAACAAAGCATTAAAAATCACAATTATCTGTTACAGTAACCATATACATTAACCACTTTAATGCACTTTTAAACAAAATATGCGGTCATTTACATGTAAATATTGCATTTTCCATGCATACATTCATTACATTTTTTACAGGTTTTTTTAACTGAGACACAAATTAAGATATCAAATAAGAGTTTATCAAATATAGTCATTTACTTTATTTACTTACTATGTCGGCTGCTCAAGTGATGATCTTGCAAATGTCGAATGACAGTAAAAACTGGTTCCCTTTTCTGAAAATACAACAGATCTGTGTCACAGGATGACTTCAGCTCTTTTCTGAGAAGTCAATGTTATTTACAGTCTGAATAACCAGGAGCACAATCATACATTCACTTAATCATGTTACAGTAATTTGCATAATTGTTCCTCTCACAGTCTTGGACTAAAACATTAACAGTAAAATGCATAATGGCAATCTGAGACTTTTATGTTTACACTATCACAGCTGTAGCGAGAGTATTTTCACATTAACACTATTATGTTGAACATACATTTTCTGTGTGAGTAAATTACAATAAATTATCAAGAATTATAATTATGCAATCATCCAAAGCAACTTACAAATGAGAATAATACAAGCAGGGACAGAACTTTAAGTCTTTTTAATAATACATTGTCAAATAAAATAAAAAAATATGCAATAATAATGAAGCACACTAGAAACACCTGTAAACAATCAGGAAGGGATGATGAACTAAGACAAGAACAGAGAAATCAACTTCAAAATAAAAGTCACAACTCCTAGCGAACGCTATGGGCCATTAGGGGAAGGACCACACAAACACTAGTCAGACCAGGCGGAAAGCCAGGACAACGGATGTCATGATGCATATGAGGTATCAAAAAAATATGAAAGATCCAAATGGCCAGTGATTGTCTAGAAGAATGTTTGATAGGCATACGGCCAGGGGCGGCCATGGTGGACCAGACGGACGACCAGAGCGGAGGCAGCAGGTGACCACCAGGGTTCTGGCAGCCAGTAGACAAGGGGGAGCCAGGCGAGGCAACAGGAGATCAGGAGCAGATGCTGGAGGCCACGGGGCATCAGGAATTGACACTGGAGACCACGGGGTATCAGGAGCAGAAATTGGAGAACATGGGGGATCAGGAGCGGATGCTGGAGGCAGCAGGTGACAACTGGCTGATGGCTGTGAGGTCCAGGCAACAGGGTACTCAGAGGTCAGGGCAGCTGGGGACTCAGAGATCAGGGCAGCTGGGGACTCAGAGAGCAAGGCAACAGGGGACTCAGAGAGCAAGGCAACGGGACTCAGAGAGCAAGGCAACAGGGGACTCAGAGAGTAAGGCAACAGGGAACTAAGAGAGTAAGGCAACAGGGGACTCAGAGAGCAAGGCAACAGGGGACTCAGAGAGCAAGGCAACAGGGGACTCAGAGAGTAAGGCAACATGGAACTAAGAGAGTAAGGCAACAGGGGACTCAGAGAGCAAGGCAACAGGGGACTCAGAGAGCAAGGCAACAGGGAACTCAGAGAGCAAGGCAACAGGGGACTCAGAGACCAAGGCAACAGGGGACTCAGAGACCAAGGCAACAGGGGACTCAGAGACCAAGGCAACAGGGGACTCCGAGAGTAAGGCAACAGGGGACTCCGAGAGCAAGGTAACTGGGGACTCAGAGAGCAAGGGCTCAGTGGGCTCAGTGGTCAAGGCAGCTGGGGAATTAGAGGTCAAGGCAGCTGGAGACATAGAGGGCTCAGTGGTCAAGGCAGATGGTAATGCAGAGGTCAAGGCATCTGGGGATGCAGAGTGCTCAGGGGTCAAGGCAGCTGGAGACGTAGGGGGCTCAGATGTCAGACCAGCTGGAGATGCAGGGGACTCAGAGGACAGGGCAGCTGGGGACTCAAAGGTCACTTTCAAAAACACATCTTGGAGAATGCTTAACCTTCTCCTTAAAATCTTGCCCCATGAAAACATACAGAACCGGGTTCAGACAGTTGTTAAAATGCACCAAAATTAATGGCCAATGGTTCCACTCTCAAGGCCACCAAAATACTTAATGTACAATAACAAATAAATATACAATTCATAAACAAATCCACTGTGAGATACAGCAACCAACAAAGAAAAAAGGCCACATTTACAGCCAACATGATGCATAACGTTCGTCCACAGAGAAAATGACTCCTGTCTAACTTTCTACCCACTTCTGGAGACACATCTTCTTTAGCATACTCTGGGAAGTAATCTTATAGAAGTAATCAACTCTAATTATAGAATTCCTTCTGTTGTGATAGCAGCAATCACCTCTAAGTGTTCATCTTGCTTTGAGCTGAAATCTTCTTATTTCCTGTTAATATCACATATTATCAATGTCATAATCATACATAAAGCGTCCAGACAAGATCATCTGTTCCAATGCTGACAGCACCTTCAGAATATCATATTAAAATTATTGGCCAGTTTGCTTTATGGTGATACCAACATGATACCAAATAAATGCTAGTTTTAGTGGAAAGTAAAAAAAAAAGAAGAAGAAGAAGAAGAAGAAGAAGATGATGACTCTTCTGGTGAACTGTTTGTATTTTTCTCAGTTAAAGGTTTCATCAACATTTCCCAACTTGAGCTGAGTTGTGCAATGTCACAGGAGAGAAACACACCCAGTTCACTATATATACTCCATCAAATGTATGTGCACATAATATATGAGTGGATATACTGTAGATGGTTAAAATAAATACATTTAGAAAAGAACAGACCAATCACAATTCAGTATTCAATAACCTCTGTTGGTTACATCTTGAACATTCTAACAATGAAAGACAAACAGAGATTTTTCAAACTGTAATCTTAAATTTCATTAGTAGTATAGGGGTACAACAGGGCTAAAGGCTCCTTGGGGTAAAAGCAGGGCCATTTGAGGGGGACGGTTCCCCTCCAATAATCAGATATGGCCAGATTGTACCCCCAATTATTGTTACCCTTGTTGCTGTTCTGCTGCAGTCCATTATGCACTGCTGTTGAATTATCATGGTGTTGTTGCAAGTATAACATAATGGTTTAAAAAAGTAAAATGTTTACTACGCTCAGTAGTCTAACACCGCTCGTCAGTGTAATTTAAGATGTCAATCAAATCGATGAAGGCGGGACTCAAGTTTCAGTCGCTAAGTGGGAACCTCGTGGATTATTCCAGCGCCGCGCATCAGCAAGCAGTTCAGAATAAGAGTCTTTGTGTCATGTATGATGTCACTAACTAAACATGCAATATTTGCCCACTTTTTTAAGATTGAAATGTTGTACCAACTGAGTCATTTCCAAGGGTGCAAACTATTCACCATTTTGGGAAATTCAGCATTTAGAATTGGAAATATGTCACGTACAGTCAGTGCTTGAAGTGTGGTGGTGCACAGTTGTATGTAGTACCTGCATGTGGCAGCGGGGGCGGGGTCAAGCGCCCGTCCGGGAGAGAAAGCGGTAAGGGCGCTTGCACCTGAGCTAAATTATGTCTAACACCTGTCTCTAATTTCAGTGAGGATGGGGAGAGCGGCATAAAAGCAGCCACAGAGCCTCCAGTCCAGAGAGAGAGTCTGACAAGCCAACCCAATGCGCTTATGAATCATTGTGTTATATTTACTGATAAAGAGAAAACGGCAATTAAAGCCTTACCTGTGTTTTCGAAGCCCTGTTTCCTGTGTCCTCCTTCCCTCCTTGAAGACGAGTTTTACAATGTAATGCTACGTTCACACCGGACGCGAATAGCGCGTCAAATTCGCGCCTACCGTGTCTAGTTATACGCTTGACCACTTTGAATCCATTCGCGCGTCAAGAGCGAAATTGACGCGCGTAAAAAACAAAAGTTTGAAGCGAAATTTACGCAGCGTGGCGCTGCGCCGAGGCTGAAATCCGATGACGGCCATCTTTTTACAAGATGGCTGATGTTGATCGAGCATTCGTGGAGAGAGTCACCGCTCTTTATTTGCTCTGGAGAGCAGAACAGCGGCGTATGGGTCGTCGTCGCCGTACTTGGGTCCACCAGCGGTGGCGGGACATGCTGGAGAGGAGCCACTGCCAGGTCTGGGTCGGGTTGCGGCCAACAACTCCTCCAGAGAGGCACTCCGGGTGAGGGATGTCTTCATGGCACACTTCTCGGCGGAGGGAGCAGTACCATGGCAGCCGACGGAGTAGCGTTTGAAGTCCTCCTCATGACTTCCCCACAACGGCTCTTTTAAGAGCCACCCACAAACCTATAAAGAGCTAAACTATCTAAAAATAGTCCATTATTATTATATTTTTATATTTTTTTTCCCAGTCCACAACATGCACATTTATTAAGTTGAGACTTTTAAAAAATGTCAGGTTTTCCATGGTAGTATATCAGGTTAAATTATTTATTTATTTTTGTTTTGATGATAAATGGAGCCAGCCTCCAAAAGTAATTAACCTGTCCTGTGTTTTTTTCCTTATTCAACACTGTCCAGACACTAATGTTGGTTGTCTTTACATTACAATAATAATGAAAGTTTACGTCACTTTACCTCCTGAGTGCAGGCAGCTAGGCTCCTGATTGGTTAACGCGGCGCGAATTGACGCCTGTCTAACACCTGTCGAATTGACGCCAAAGTTCAGATTTTTCAACTCGGGCGGCAGACGCGAATTCGCGTCAAACGCGTGAATGCACAAAATGCACCATTCGCGCGTAATGCGCCAGACGCTCAATTCGCGCGAACTTGACGCGCGAATGAGGCGTATTCAGCGTCTACCGCGCCGCTCTACGCCTCATTCGCGCCGCAGGAATTTTTTACGCGCGTAACGCGTCTTTGCATTGACTTAACATTGAAATCACTCGCGCCTGACGCGCTATTCGCGTCCGGTGTGAACGCAGCATAAGGGGGTTAAGATGGGCAAGGAGGCGGCGAGAACCGGCTTGTCAATATAAATATTAATTTAATAAAAACTTAAACCAAAACACACACATGACGGACATGCCCGTAATTCTCTCTCTCTCGAACCGTCGTCACCGGCCGCCTTTATCCCTCGCGCACCCATCAGGCTGATTGGGGACCAGACATTCTAGCCCGGCCCCGCCCCCCTCCGCTCCACACTGCACTTCTCTAATTTTGTCTAAAGAGTACTGGGAGTTTTTCTTGCATATCACCACTTGTCAGAGTCTCCCAGTGAGTCAGTGATTCGATGACACCTGCCTTCACTTTTTATCTGACCTTCCAAATGATTTTGATAAAATCGCAGTAACCATTCGAACGCTCTCTGCGCAAAACTCAGCGGTGAGTTTAACAACACTCAACACGTGCAACGACAGCATCCGTGGTCCAGTTCCGGTGGAGCGCACCGTGTTTAAGCTCGTGTAAATATAGTTCAGTTACACTCTTCTCCAGAACATGAACCAGCAACTTTTGACTGAGCGAGTCTTATTCAATCAAATGTATTTAGGCAAATTGTTTGGCCGCTGGGTGCAGTTAAAACTAAAGACTTAAAACAAAATCTCAAAGCTGTTACAGAAGTGATGTCATCGCATATGCATAACCTTTTTTCACAAAATATGAATGTGGCAGGGCGGAGGGCGGGACCGGGTCGTGATCCTACACACCCGGTCCTTTATCAGGCTAATCAAGCCCCAGAGAGGGATAAAGGCCGACTGCGGAGGATTGTGCGGGAGAAAGAGATCGTTTACGGACATGTCCGTCATGTGTGTTTGTTTGTCTTTTGTTTCAGTTTATAATTAAATTATTATTTACATTGTCAAGCCGGTTCTCGCCTCCTCCTTTCCATCTATATTACGTTACACCATCTGCCGGGGGACGAGGAGCCCGGCCGCCTGGAAGCGGAGGACGGCCGCCGACTGCGAGGGGAGAAAGGGCTCCTAACCGACCGCCTGGAGTGGTCAGGTCCGCTGCCAGGGGCGGAGGAGTCCCCTACCAGTCGCTGAAATGCGCCGGGGTCTGAGACTACCGAGGGGGGAGGTAGTTTTCTGTAGTGCTCTTAAAAAGATTATGTGAAGTGGAAGGCTGGACTGGTAATCTGGCATACTGGGAATTTTCCCAGTGGACCGACGCACTTTAGGGATAATCAGGGGTGGACTTGCCATTGGAAAAACCGAGCGGGCCTGTGTGTCGGCCGTGAAAAGGGCCGAATGGGCCACAATAAGCTAAATTGAGCCACCGCGTTATGCTGAACGGACCACAAAACGGCGCCACGATATAGCCTCCCGCCGGCTCAACAACTTTTGGGCCAGTTGCTATGTAAAATCCCGGCCCGATTTCTACATTCTATATCCGACATCTTAATGCAAATATTATTAGGAATTAATTTGAAAGGAGTGGTGGTGGCGTAGTGGACTAAAGCACATAACTGGTACTCAGAAGGTTGCTGGTTCGATCCCCACAGCCACCACCATTGTGTCCTTGAGCAAGACACTTAACTCCAGGTTGCTCCGGGGGGATTGTCCCTGTAATAAGTGCACTGTAAGTCACTTTGGATAAAAGCGTCTGTCAAATGTATAAATGTAAATGTAAATCAATTCAATTGAACTTTGTGAATTTTGAACAGCATCTCCAAAGAGTCTAGGACTATTTTATTTTGAGTAAGTCCTTGTCATGTCTGTCACCAGTTAACCTGTTGATGAACGCCCCCTTTTTGAGCACCTGAACTTAAATGCTTGTATTTACGGGACCCTTTGGAGTTTGGACACAGTTGTAGTATCTATTGAAAGAAGACACTTTGGGGTTTATTTCACAAGTTTCAGAATTAATATATGTTGTTATTTATTAAAGTTAGAGAACTATGAAGTTTATAGTAATGGAAATATTTTGTGCTGAACATGTTTTTATAATCTAAAAAACATAATAAAAGTGGCAAAACAACCCAGAAATACAATGTTCTCAAAGTCACGAGTCTAAAGAAGTTTTGTTTCTAATCTGAAGATGATTTAATAATAAATGAGTTCCTGCAGCTTTAATCTCTGTAAAATCTCTGGAAGTGTTCAGAGTAAAATTAAGGCTCCGCCTCTCAAGACGACACTAAATCTGACGGCACTGCTCGACTATTATGAATAAAACTACGCCACATTTTTAAAAATAGACTTTGGAGACGGGCTGGTTTTGTTTATGAGACTCTAATATATCAGATCATAAACAGTTTTACAACATGAATGCTGCTCAGATTGCAGTTTGATGAAGAACGATGACGAAGGCGAGATCTCATGTAAACAATGGAGAATATATCAATATTTCTCACATTTATCACTTTTATGGACAAAACGTGCGATTGGATGTTTTTCAATGAAAGCTTGACATGGACGATTGACTCAAGTGTGTTGAACTGGATTCATCTGGCGATCGTGTTTTCATAATAAAAGTCCCGTTTTGATATCGAATGTTTTCATTTGTACTCCTGCACAAATAACTAAATTACTGTTTCTGGAGGATTGCTATCGTGATACAGAGATCGGATATCAATATTGAACCCTTCGACCTTTGAAATGATGCATCATCTATTAACATTAATTACATTTATAGACGGTAAATTATATATTAAATGTAAGCAGAGTGACGTCACTACCGCGTGCGGGCGATTGTGTATCAACAGGTTAAAAGTGTTCATCTAAAAATGGAAAATGTGATTTTATTCACTCATTTAATGTATCAAAACCCAAGTGTTGTTACTTTTTCTTGAAACATAAATATAGATAGTCCATAGAATAACAGTTTATAGTGAGCAGGAGCTGTCAAGCTTAAAAAATGAACAAATACTATAAAACACTATTAAAGGTTCAGTATAATGACATCATAAGAGAAGTCCATATGACTTCTATACTGTATTTCAAGCTTTCCGGGGCCATGCAACAGCTATGTGTTGTATGGACTAGTTTTATGGTATTTTAATAACCGTCCAGACTTGTTCTGAAAAATGTTCAAAGTGTGCTCACATTGACTAATGCAGATAATCTACACTTCAGTATTTTCTCAGGCACGTATCGAGTCTAAATAGATGCACAATATGATGTCAATTGCACCCTCAAATGACAACAACAGTCAATTATATATGAAATATATCATTTATGGAAGTGCATAAACATTTGTATGTGTCTCTAATGACCATATACACTTCTGTTACATTTAAACCATTATGCTTTTTTTGGTTGTTGCAATGTTTGTGTCACACTATTTATAAGAGATAGATTGAAGAATACTAAAGAGGTGTGGGCACAATTCCAAAAAACAGATGAGGGACACAATACATTTATTGGTCTCATTTGAACTCATTCTTATGTATTTATTCTAAGATTTTGTATTTAAGAATGGAAAAGTGAGGGTTAATTTTATTTATATAATGGTTTGTTCATTCAGCAAAGGTGAAATTGTGTATTTAAATCAGCCTCCACTAGAGGGCGATGAGGATGTGGATGATGAGTGTTTGAGCACATGGATGAGCTTGAGTGCAAATATACTCTAGCCTCCATTGTTTAGAGAGGGGAGTAGGTACTGCGCCTAGTACCTGAAACAGCTAGCTTTCAGATGTTTTTTGTAACCTTGTTTTTATGAGTGCTTTTAAAACACTATAGGATGGGGTGGCGGTGGCTCAGGTGGTAGAGTAGGTTATTCTAAGATTTTGTATTTAAGAATGGAAAAGTGAGGGTTAATTTTATTTATATAATGGTTTGTTCATTTAGCAAAGGTGGTGAAATTGTGTATTTAAACCAGCCGCCACTAGAGGGCGGTGAGGATGTGGATGATGAGTGTTTGAGCACATGGATGAGCTTGAGTGCAAATATACTCTAGCCTCCATTGTTTAGAGAGGGGAGTAGGTACTGCGCCTAGTACCTGAAACAGCTAGCTTTCGGATGTTTTTTGTAACCTTGTTTTTATGAGTGCTTTTAAAACACTATAGGATGGGGTGGCGGTGGCTCAGGTGGTAGAGTAGGTCTCTCAGGGGGTACTCGGCGATTCCCCAAGTTGACAAGGTGATCATAGTGCACTGGTGCCCGCAGAGTGCCACCACCTGGTGGGGCAGTCCGAGACTCCCGTCCAGGGCCTGTAGGTATATGTTGTCACTGGCGATTAAGGCTGCAGTGCCACAGCTCTCCTGCAGGTGCACCAAGCCGAGGTGCTCAGAGAACTGCACAAGTGTAGTTCTGAACTGAGATCGATGCAGGAGCTGCGCTCTGTGACCGATCTCACCCTCCGGGTGACAAAGGTCATGGCGTGGTCTCGCGGGCAAGCGATGTCCACCCTGGTTGTCCAGGAATCCCACTTTGGCTCAACCTGGTCGAGTCAAGGGAGGCTGACAAGGTATGATATCTTGTCTCCCCCCCATCTCCCAGGTTGGCCTATTCGGTGACACCATGGAGGAATTCGCCCAGCAATTCTCAGTGGTCAAAATGCAGATGGGAACCATACAACACATCCTGCCCTGGCACGACTCAAGGTTCCACACCCCATCTGCTCTTCGCCAAGGGCTTCCCCCTGCAGCAGCAACACCTGCTCCACCACAGCCCGCCCCAGTAGGCCGGCCCCGGCATGGAGCCACCCGCAGAAAGCAGACGCCACCCATCTTATAGCCGGTCGCTAAGAACCCAAGGAAGGCTTCAAAGCGCCCCTGAGACAGACAGCCCAGGAAGTCGGAGACCCAAGTAAAACTGCTATATGAGCAGTCTACACGGAGGCAAGCTCAAAATATCATATCTGATGGGACCACATCCTCAGTGATGAATATAGACTTTTACCTTCAGATAGACGGTTCAGAGTTACGCTATGCAAGTCTAACCGTTTTAAAAATGATTTTGTACCAACCTCAGTCAGACTTTTAAATAAGAAACTGTAGGTTTTGTGGATTTGTATTTTACATTGTGCTTGTATTATTTTGTACTTGAAATGTTTATATTATGTTGTGTTGTATGTTGTCTACAAGCTGCTGTGCATCGAATCAAAGACAAATTTTCCTACATGAAAAGTATATTCAATTCAATTAGTCTCCAACCATAAAACATGGGATACTTCACTGGCCACTCGCTGAAACTTGGACTTAAAATGGAGTTAAGTACCCCGAAATGAACTGCCACAATCTACCAGTTGGACTGTGATGCACCTCACTGACCTCTGCCTTCACCATCTTGGTCAAAGGATTGACAATTAAAATTAAAATTTATCATTGAGACCACATGCCATCAGTAAACCCACCATAAACAATTCTGAGCTTATAAGCATTAGTACAGTCTGCTTCCTGCTTCGAAACTGTGGCTGTCAGCACACATGAAATAACACTTTCATCAGCAGATATTTCTGATTAAACAGGAAAATTGTGCTGTTAATTTTGAGTTTTTTTCTCATTGGGTGGGTCTCCGCTCTCCCCTTGGCCCAGTACATAGCCTTTAGCATTGAGAAACTTAGCGGGTTATCCTCCCTGACCATGGCCCTGATTCAGGATCATTATTCAAAGATAAGGACATTTGTTTTTTTAAACAAAATACATGTATCAGTTTACAATATCAACCATTTTTTGCACACAGACTTATCTTAATAGTCACTCAGAGTGATTATTAAGATAAGTCATATAATAGAAGTAATCATCTTTAAATATCTGGTTCACGTTATTGTGATTGAGCTGATGTAGTGCAAAGTGTCCCGTTATCCTGCTAACATCACATACTGTCAATGTCATGAAACCTTTGAAGCGTTGGACAAGATATTTGTTTATTGCGGACACCACCTCTAGAATATCAGATCAATGCATTAGTAGACGATTTAATTTCGATGACAAATGTACAACTAAATAAATGCTACATTTATTGGCAAGTAAGAAAGAAAAACTATAACCGTAACCATAACTTCCTCTTTTGCTTCTACCTGGTGTGTTTGTGTTTAAGTATCTGCTTTTTAAACATCATATTTGTAGTCACTTACATGGAAATCCTGCATTTTCCATTCAAACCTTCATTGAAATTGTGCTTCGATTTCTCAGAAATTAAGAAATGAATTTACTTCGTTTACTTTCCTCAGATCTTGACATTGACTTTAAGTCCTCGACAGTAAATCCTGGTTCCTTTAAAAGGGTCATGAAACCACAAAACACATTTGCACATCCCTAAAGAAATGATAGCACTTATGTTTAATATTAAGGGGAAAGTGGTTCATTTTAGCCATTTTCGTTATTCCAGTTTAAAAACAAAAGTTGAAGCAATGTCTCGAATATGTGAGGTATAGAGTATGTCTAAAGTCTGGTGTGTGATTGGTTAGAGAGTATGTGTCTACGCCATTAGATTCTGAGTGTTTTTGTCTACATCTACATTATTCATAAGAAGGAACACTTCCATCCAATCGCTGCGCTTCCCTGTGCATGAGATCACATTACAACAGATGTGGTCACAGGATGGTTTTAACTCTTACCGGAGATGTCAGTGCCATTCGTATTCTGTCTAACCAGAAGGGGGAACTTACATTCAATTGACACAAAAGACATCTCTTTAGGTGCTTTTATGTGTGTCTTGCACTGAGGAGTGGCGCCCGTCAGGCCACGCTGCCATAAAGTCCAGATCGGTGGACTGTTGCAGTGATGGTCGTCCTTCTGTAAGTTTCTCCTGTCTCTACACATGATCTTTGGAGCTCAACCAGAGTGACCATCGGGTTCTTGGTCAACTCTCTTACCAATGATTTACTCGTACCCCCGATTGCTCAGTTTGGCTGGGCGGCCCACTCTAGGAAGAGTGCTGGTTGTTCCAAACTTCCATTTAAGAATTATGGAGGCCGCTGTGCTTTTGGGAACCTTCAATGCAGCCGAAATTGTTTTGTGGTCTTACCCAGATCTGTGCCTCGACACAATCCTGTCTCTGAGCTCTGCAGGCAGTTCCTTTGACCTCATGGCTTGGTTTTTGCTCTGATATACATTTTCAGCTGTATGTCAGAAATCACGTCCAATCAATTGAATTTGCCACAGATGGACTCCAATCAAAGTGTAGAAACATCTCAAAGATGCTCCAGAGAAATGGGATGCACCGGAGCTAAATTTCAAGTGTCATAGCAAAGGGTCTGAATACTTATGACAATGTAATATTTAATTTTTTTCTTTGTAAGACTTTCTGAATGCACTGCATGTATATGTTTATATATATATACACATACATACACAGTCTGTGCAAAAGTTTTAGGCACTTGTGAAAAATGTTGCATAATGAGAATGTCTTCAAAAATAATGACATAGATAGTTTTAATTTATCACTTAATGTCATACAAAATACAGTAAACATCAAAAAAGCTAAATCAATATTTGGCGTGACCACCTTTGCTTTCAAAACAGCCCCAATTCTCCAACTTACACTTGGACACAGTTTTTCTTGGTTGTTGGCAGATCGGATGTTCAAGCTTCTTAGAGAATTCACCACAGTTCTTCTGTCTCTTCATATAATCTCAGACTGACACGATGTTCTGTGGGGGCCATTTTCTATTTGCAAAAGTAATATTTGGGAGTCTAACATTTACTATATTTCCTATTGACACTAAAGCTGAAGATATAAATGACCATCTTAAGACAAATGTTTTTGTGAAACATCTAATGTGCCTAAGAGTTTAGCACAGTACTGTATATATATGTATATATATATATACAGTTGATATGGAAGCTGGACGGAGGGGCGGGTCGGAATATTGCGCGCCGGATCCCAATCGGCCTGATGAGTTGCGCGAGGGATAAAGGCGGCCGGTGACGATGGTTCGAGAGAGAGAGAGAGAGAGAGAATTACGGGCATGTCCGTCATGTGTGTGTTTGTTTATGCTTTTGGTTTAAGTTTGCATTAAATTATGATTTATGTTGACAAGCCGGTTCTCGCCTCCTCCTTGCCCATCTTTTAACTGTTTTACATTGGTGCTGAAACCCGGGATCAAAAAATTCCAAGCATGGAGAAAGGTCGCCCCATAGAGTCCTCCCAACTGGCGGACGTCATCCAGTCCCTCGCGACCCTACACCAAAGCCACCAGCAATCCCTGCTTGAGCTCCGGCAGGACCAAGATCGCCGGTTTTTTTTAAATCATGCGGGCTCAGGCAGAGGACCGGCACGCTATCCGGAGCCTCTTCAGTCAGGAGGCTGCGTCGGCCACAACCGCAACCCCGGACACACGCGCTACGCTGTCCCCGCCCACGTTACAGAAGATGGGGGCAGCAGATGATCCTGAGGCCTTCCTCGATTTGTTCGAGTGCACGGCAGAAATCTGGGGCTGGCCGCTCGAACAGTGGGCAGCCTGCCTAATTCTCTGTCTCTCGAACTGTTGTCACCGGCCACCTTTATCCCTCGCGCGCATCATCAGGCCGATTGTGGACCGGGCGCGCGATATTCCGACCTGGCCCCACCCCGCCCCCCTCTGCTCCACAACAGTTGAAGTCAGACGTTTACATGCACCTTAGCCAAATACATTTAAATTCAGTTTTTCACAATTCCTGACATTTAATGGTAGAAAAAATTCCCTGTTTTAGGTCAGTTAGGACAACTATATTTTAAGAATGTGAAATATCAGAATAATAGTCGAGATAATTATTTATTTCAGCTTTTATTTCTTTCATCACATTCCCAGTGGGTCAGAAGTTTACACACACTTTGTTAGTATTTGGTAACATTGCCTTTAAATTGTTTAACTTGGGTCAAATGTTTTGGGTTTCCTTCCACAAGCTTCTCACAATCAGTTACTGGAATTTTGTCCCATTCCTCCAGACAGAACTGGTGTAACTGAGTCAGGTTTGGAGGCCTCATTGCTCACACACACTTTTTCAGTTCTCCCCACAAATTAACGGCTCCATGGATCTGTTTCTCACCCACACCTATCATATCACTTCTGAAGACATGGATTATACCACTGGAGTCATATGGATTACTTTTATGTTGCCTTTATGTGCTTTTGGAGCTTCAAAGTATTGGTACCCATTCACTTGCATTGTAAGGACCTACGGAGCTGAAACTGTCCCTTTAAATCTGCACTGGACACTTCACTTATTATTAAAAGAGGAACATTGCAACTGGAAAGTGCTGCGATCAGTTTTTCTTCTGAGAAAATAAGTCAGCAAATCGTGTCTAAAAACAGGACAGAATTTGTTTAAAGTCTCACATTCAAGGCAGTGATGATGCAGACCAAAAGAGAAGTTAGGACTTCTTTTCGCTCCAAGTATTTCTCTCACACGATGTTGTCGATCTGTGGGTCATTTTGCTTCATTTTAATATACATTATGCTGTTTATTTCTGTTATCTCTGTGCAATACAATTCTATTAATTAACATTAGTAAATGCATTCATATATTGACTGTACATTATCACATGGGTTCATCCAAAAACTGAAAATGTGTCTTTCAGAGGCTTTATATGGAGTTATGATGAAAATAAGATGCATTTCATAACTGTTCTGAGACCAGTGCAGACATACAGCACACTGGAGGTTAAGTCATGCACTAAATAGGGAGCAAGGGAGCATCCTATAGCTCTCCTATAACTGTTCTGAGACCAGTGCAGACAGACAGCACACTGGAGGTTAATTGATTCACTAAATAGGGAGCAAGGGAGCATCCTATAGCTCTCCTATAACTGTTCTGAGACCAGTGCAGACAGACAGCACACTGGAGGTTAAGTCATGCACTAAATAGGGAGCAAGGGAGCATCCTATAGCTCTCCTATAACTGTTCTGAGACCAGTGCAGACAGACAGCACACTGGAGGTTAAGTCATGCACTAAATAGGGAGCAAGGGAGCATCCTATAGCTCTCCTATAACTGTTCTGAGACCAGTGCAGACAGACAGCACACTGGAGGAAGGGAGCATCCTACACAATATTAGACAGGTGGTTTTAATGTTGTGGCTGATCGGTGCATGTTTATTAGGTGCTACTAGATACAGTGGTGGTGTAGTGGACTAAAGCACATAACTGTAATCAGAAGGTTGCTGGTTCGAGCCCCACAGCCACCACCATTGTGTCCATGAGTAAGACACTTAACTCCAGGTTGCTCCGGGGGGGATTGTCCCTGTAATAAGTGAACTGTAAGTCGCTTTGGATAAAAGCATCTGCCACATGCATAAATGCAAATGTACAAATCAAAAAGGGAAATGGAATAAGCACACAACAGTCACACTCGGATCTCAGGTGGTTATATTGACATTATTTTATTATGTAATATGATTATTATTATTATTATTATTATTATAAGAGCACAGAGTGAGACATGAATCAGCAATACGGGAAATTGGTTGCTGGGATAACGATCAATTGAACAATCTGAAAAGTGTTTAGGTGAAAACACTGAGTAATCTTTCCTGTAAATACAAACATTGTTTTTCCTGACTGAAAAAACAAACAAAAAAAAATACTTTTATTCTAAACTGAATGGGATGTTTCATGGTAACAATAGTAAAACAACTACAGTAAATGAACTAAAGCCTCATACTTCTACGCGGTCACATGACAACAGTGTAACAATATTGAAAATCATAAAAAGTGCAAAATAACATACATCTAAAAGACACTAGAAACGTTTGTACAAGACAGAATATTAATTTATTTCAGATAAATTAAAAAATAAGTCTTCATAATATATGGCACACGGCATCAGTAATCAAACTCTAAACGTCTTTAAATCATACAGCAATATTCTAACAGCTTTAAAACTGAAACCAGCTGCACAGGAAAACACTCTCTGATCAAACAGATTACAAAAAAAATCATATTAACACTCAGTTCAATATCTCTCTATGTTTTTGCACATTGCACACTTTAAGAGTATATTTTAGGTACATTTAATGTACATTTCATAACTTCCTGCCAAAATAGAACAGCAGAGTTCTACTTCCTCCTATTGAGAAGTGCTAGACTAAGCTACTTATGTTATGTCATGTGCTGTTTCGCCTTAAGTTTCAGTTTTGAAAAGAAATGGTAAAAATGATTAAAATGCAAAGCATACATGAGTTATTATTAAACTACATTGAGTGCATTTGTTGAGACTGGGTGGATCGTGAGATTTGTGTCTCCTCCTCTGAGAAAGCTCTTTGAAACACATGTCTTAGAGAAAGCTTGACCTTCTCCTTAAAATCCTGCCCCATGAAAACATACAGAACCGGGTTCAGACAGCTGTTGAAATACGCCAAAGAGATGACCAATGGGTCCATGGTAGATGCCACCGAGAAACTCGATTCTCCGCCATATATCGTGATCAAATCCACAATGTGATACGGCAGCCAACACAGAAAAAATGCCACAATAACAGCCGACATGATGCGAAACGCTCGTCCAGACTGAAAATTACTCCTGCCTAACTTTCGTGCGATGAATCCGTAACATGTCGTGATACATACGAGAGGAATCAAAAAACCAAACACAAACCTGATGACACTCAATATTCCATTTGTATTAGTCTCACCTTCTTCATAACCATACAATGTGCAGATTGTTATATTTAATTCATCATAAGTTTCTCTTAATATCATAAAGGGCAGGCTAAGGAGTAATGACAGCACCCACGCCACTACACAGGACACCCGTGCAAGCATCAAGTTACGATGGTTCTGAGCCCAAACCGGTGTGATCACCTGGGTGAACCGATCCAGACTAATCACGTTCAAAGTGAAGACACTGGCAAACATGTTGATAACTACAAAAGAGGGAAGAATCTTGCACATGACCGATCCATATGGCCAGTGATGGTCAAGAAGAATCTCCGCCACATGGAAAGGTATGGAAAGGCAGCACAGGAGGTCTGCAATCGCTAGATTGAGGAACCATACGGTATTAACGGTCCTCTTCATCTTCATCCCAGCAATGTACACAACAAAGACATTTCCTGGAACTCCAAGGAGAAACGTCAGGCAGAAGACGACCTGAGAAGTCACTCCCATAGCAACGCTCTCTTCTGAAGGTACATCGAAGTCATAGTATGTGTCGTTCATTGGATAGTAATCAGAAAAGTTGTCTGCATGTGTCCAGTTCATTTTGCTGTTGAGCTGATGCTGTTCAACCTGTTAATAATCACATATACAATGAGATCAATGCATTATTATTGACAAGTTTGCCAATAATGCATCTTCTGGTGATGCTAAAAAAAAGTGCTTTGAAAATAATCTAAAGCATGAGAACAAGTAGGTCATACCTCACTTATTAGCTTGAAATGGTGTGCAGGTGGTTAAAAGCACATATTTAAAGTACTTAAAATCATGTATTTACTTATATGTAATCTTACATTAACAATGCTTAAATTTACATAATAATCAGATATTAATGCATACAAAAACTTGTACTTACCGCACTGGCCAATCGCTACTTACTGTCTGAAGTGGTGTCCGGCTAACTACTTTAAGGCTGAACCACAGGAAATGACAAGGAAGTTCTGTAAATACAGATCTGATATAAATCTGTGAAAAAAAAAAAAAATGCATAAAAAAAATCCAATAATCCAGCAGCTTGAGGGAATTGCCGGAATAATTGTATATACAAGACAATTTCGTTTTCAATATATTTTATATCAAGATACTATGCAGCGATCTATATCTAGAAAATCATCTTAACAGGGCACAGTAACACAGGCTTTCTGACGACCAAAAAAAAAAATTATGTTTCCTCTTTCAAAAGGTGCTGTAGACCAAAACTGCAGCAAGTGTTCACAGCTGCAGACGATCAGCAGCTTTGCTGAATGCAAATGGGACAAATATGATATACAAATATGAAGTACCTTAAACAAACAGTATAACACACAATAACAAATGTAGGACAGAACTCATACTATATATGGCAATATCATCAATGCGTGCCTACATGTGTTTACAAATTGTCTGATAACTGTAATTGAACAGTCATCATAACTGATGGTGACTATTACATTCTTGAGAACTGAATCAGACTTGATGAGTGATTGGTTTACACTAAACGACCCTGTTGTCTGTATCACATTTTGTACCATTTATTTTAATTAGACCACCTTAAAAAAATTATAATTTGTTTGGATCCAGGGATCTTAAAGTGTGGGATAAACAAAAAAATCCAGATAAACATCCTCAAAACCAAGTGTGCCGCACAAGCCCTCAATAGTGAAGCCAAAACGTCTCGATCGCCCCCCGGTGACTGGTCCTAGTATAGGTCATAAACCCCGCCTCCCCATCTTATTCAACATGTGAGACCAACTAAACAATTAAATTACACTTCACATATCTTTTTTCCAAAGATAGTTTCTGTCATTTACTGTAGTTTCTATCACGTTGATGTCATTTCAAGTGTTTGTTTTCAAAATAAGTTTGTTTTTAGTTATTTGATGCTATAAAAACGCTGCTGTGACATCATGATTGACAGCTGTGATTGACAGGTTCTCTGAGCGAAGTAGTCACTGAAGCACCAACAGACTTTTTTTCGGGATCTTTGGAGGACTGAGGAGATTGGAGCTTTAAATTGAATATCTAAATTTCTATAATTAATAATTTCACACCGTCAAAAGTGCAGGGGCGTGTGCTTGCGATTGATTCGGCGAGAGTGAGGGCGGGGCCTTGATTTCGCGGCTTTACTTCCTGCTCACTACTGCGCGGGTCTGGTCCCGAAATCGCAACTGCGCAGACTCAAGTCCCAAGATGTCAGTGCCATATCGGGACACTGGCGGCTTCAGTTCTCACCAATGGAAAAGAGCGAAGGGGCGTCGTCCATCTTTTTTTTTTTTACAGTTTATGGTCAAAACGCATAAAAAGTATGAAATATAAATCAAGCCACATTCACGAAAATGATCATGTTTATTATGTAGATTTACTACTTTTATTGGAAATATCATGTAAACATCAATCTGCCCACTTTATTGCATGAGAAAAATAAAAACTCAAAATGTGAATATTTACAACATGGTTTTGGCAAAACGGTTTAATCCAATCATGTGCTTAAACAATTACCAAATAAAAGGGGAAGCAAAACGGGCTTTTTAAAAGGTACCAACACCAAAACCTACAGGAATAATTTAATTTTTAAACATTACTTCTGTCCTTTAAAGCGTACAGTTTAATTGAAGACACCCGGCTCACCTGGCAACAACTATACAAACAGCAGAGCAATAAATCTATGTTTTATATATATATATATATATATATATATATATATATTCTATGTCGACCATCAATATCATAATGCAACAGTTCCGAGGGTTATTTCTTGCTATGTAAAGAGCACACAAAAGTGTAAAATGTTACACTACAGCTTTCAGTACAGGCCATATGTCCACAGAAATGTTTATCTTTATAGAAAATACTATACCACTGAATCGGTGCATGCAAGGAGAATATCCATTATGGAACATACAATATGCAACAGTAAGAATGAGTTTAACATTGGAATTAATACAGGTTTACAGTTTTTGTTTATTAAAAAAAAAAAAAAAGAAAAAGAAATCTAATGCATTAGTATTGAAGTCCACCAGAAGTTTAACAACAGAAGAAATGTTCCACCATTAACTGTTATCTTGTAAAGTCAAGCAAGATATTGTATCCTGATGTGCGTTAAATTAAATATATACATAATCAAATCTATACAGTACAAATGGTTAATTATCCATAAATTACACCTCCCTGTTGTTTCCTCTCTGAATTTGAACATTTGCTGCAACGACGTAACTGCAATCAACCAGCAAGAATGTTGCCTAGCACAGGGTGCAACAACAATAAGTTCCACGACAGTGTCCGTTGTTTCTACGAAAGCACAAATTAAATTACGGAGCCTGGATTAAGTGTTTTTTTGGCTGCCATCATACACCAGACCAGAAAGCCTTACACAGAGGTGACAATGTAGGATCCACTTTCAGTCGTGTCTCCTTTAGTGTTTCTCTTTTTTACGTTGCTAGTAACAGGTGTTGGGATTTGAGATGGTCTAGGCGTTGTGCTGTCAGAACTACCCTTTCTGGGGCTTGGCGTATAATTGAAAGGACTTACCCTAGCGGCAACGGCACCACTAGGGGAGCTATGTTTGCTAGAATTACAAGAGCTAAATGGAGTGCGTTCAGCAACGGGGAATTCGTGGATCTCTGTGCCAGGGTTTGGATTACTTGGTGTAGGCTTGATGTCAATGCTTTTTTTATCAAGAGACTCGCTACTCCTGAGCAAATTCAGATTAGTTTCTGAACCCAGCTGGCACAGAGCTGCATTCTCATTAGCTAGTGGCTGTTTTAACTGTGGTTCACTTGAGTCCCGGTCACAAGGAAGCCTTTTGGTTGACTGACTGTCAATAACAGGAGGTGTGTTTCCTGTGGGTGATTTACTAGACCTTGGATTGTTAATGGGACAATCTTCAATTCTAACCCAGACATCTTCCATCTTGGAAGCACCCATTAAATGAGCAGCATCACCAGTTAGATCTGTTAAGTCTAAATTCATAGAAGGTGCATTTTCACTCTCCTTCATTTTTCTCCATGTTCCTTTCCGTTCCAGGCCCCCTTCTTTGCCCAATTTTTGAGGTGGATTAGTGGGCTGTCGCTCATCCTCACTTCTCCCCTTTTCACTGGACTCCGAAGAGGCAGAGAGAATGGAAGAGCTGCTGCCAGTTCTTTTCCAAGTGCCAACTCTTGGGAGAGAGGATGAATGTTTGCTGTGCTCCCTCTTCCATGTCCCTGTTCTGTTGATTGGGAGCCTGGATGGGCTTTCTGAATGGGATCGGGAGATGTCATGTCTTCGAAGTGACTTGCCATCACCGTTCTCGGTAGTGTTTTGATTGTGGTAGGACTTTCTCCATCCGCTTCCCTGGTAGGGCAGACTAAGTGACATATCTGGCAAGGACGGACTAGATACTGGTGTCTGTGATTGGCTTGGGGAGGAAGGAGACAAGGACTCAAAAGAAGCAGACTCCTCTAATTTCCTTTTTAGTGTTGGACTAGGGGCTTCTTTGATAAATGTTGACTGTCGAACAAGTCCAGGTTTTTCAGATCGGTCCGACTCACTCCCACTTGACTTTGTGGATGACATTCTGGACAATTCTGCCTTTTTTGAAGGGCCTGTGCCTCCACATTGGTTTAGAATTTTTGAGGCAGATTCACTTCTAGGAATTCCACTAGTACTTCTTGGTAAACCACTCTGCTTTGTTGGCATTTGCTGGCCCAATTGTCTTCCTGGAGAAGTGTAAGCCATGCGGCCAGATCCCGATGACTTAGATGAAGCAGCACCGGGAGAGGCAGTGCGAGGCAGTTGAGATAATTTGTTAGAGGGGCTAAGACCGTTCCTGCCCGGTGAGACAGAGGCACGACCAGGAGACTGCATGGGCCTTGTTAGAGATTGCTGAACTGGTCTAGAAGGTGTGGAGTCTCTGGACCCTGATCGAGACGAAGCTTTGCTAGATCCTCCTTGAGCAGATGGAGGGTCCCTGGCAGGACTAGGTTCAGAACTTGCTGGGACTTTCATGGTTCTTTGAGTGTTCCCAGGACCTGGTGCTTGGGATGGTGGTTTTGACATCTGGCCACGTGGAGAGGGCTTCTTAGGAACTGGACTGGTGCTAGGAGAGCTGCTTCTCACACCAGGAACATGAATCATTGTCCTCCCTCTGGAGATCACGGGAGCTTGAGCTTGCCTGTACTGAGATGACATACTTTCAAGACTCGGTCGGGGCTTTCCTGTGATTAGGCTTTTGTACACTTTCTTTCCTCCTTTCAGGCTCCTAGCCAAATCCTCCTCTTTCTTTTTTGCCTCTAAAGTGCTTTTTTCACCAGGTTTTAGTATTCTTGGCCCTTTGTTTGCAGCAGGCTTATTATCATCTTGATTTAATGGAAGATGGAAAGGTGACCCAATGGAGATGCCAGATTTGAGAGAGAGTATAGAGTCTGAATCAGAAGAACCTTGTCTGGAGAGACTGGCAGCAGCCTGATGAAGACAGCTCACAATAGAATTAGCACCCTCTTGAATGGCTTTCCAGTCAAATGATTCAGAGTCTGGTGATAAGGCTTGCTCTGAAACAGGACTGTGAGTGTCTGTGAGATCTAATATAAGATCTGGTTCTTCTGATAAAATGCCATCAGCCAACATGCTTTTTTCTTCCTTACCTCCTGGTTCCTCAGCCCTATTTCTCGATGGTTGTTTCTTTTTCTTTGGCATTGCAGAACTGATGCATTCTTGTAGAAGGTCATCTTCAGAATCAATACTGAGAGAGCTAAGAGAACTATTTCTAGAGAAACAAACAGGGGTGTCTTCCACATGAAAGGCTTTTGGTGCATAACCAGAGGCTGGTGGCCTTGGTACTTCGATCTGGGTTTCATCGTCTTTGTGTGAGCAGTCTTTATTGTTGTTTTCTTGGTCAATGTCACTAAGGGAGCTAAGTGATGAGTTTCTTGAGAAACATACTGGTGTGTCTTCAATTGAAAACTTCTGTTTTTCATCACACACTGCTACTGTATTTTCTTTAGGTGCTTGTTGAAAACTTCCTCGTTTATGAAAAGGTTTAGTTGGAGCTGTCTGAAATGCTGGTATCCTGTTGGTGCTTACTGGCTGATCTACACTGCATTTCAAAGGTGGAACTTTTCTTAGCTCTTTATCTTTTCGAAGCTCAGCCTTTTCCTTGGACAAGTCCAGATCATCATCCTCAAAGTCAAGAGAACTCAGTGAATCATTACGAGAGAAACAATAAGGTGTGCCCTCTATTGGTGTGTAATGATGAGGAGAGTCAAAAGCAAACCCGGGACGTGCTCTCTCCACAGCATTAGCAGGCTTATCTCTATACTCTCTTGCGACCACTTTGGGCTCTGGCTTTTTGGTTTCTTTGTTTTTATCTGGATACGATACCGCTTCTGGCATGCAATAAGGAGCCTCTGACCGTTTGAGCATTCTTGCTCTGTACTCACTGCTTTGTGGCATGGGTTTGACAGGAGAAGTAGGCTTTTTCTTTTCCAAATCTTGCTGAACTAGACTGCCAGGGGCAGTAGATGGATTCTGAGCCTGATCAGACATCATCTGCACTTTGAATTGCTTGTGAATTTTGCCTTTGGGCATTGCAGAATTGATGCACTCTGCCAGAATATCATCCCCTTCATTCTCAGTCAGAGCAGATTGTGTGGGAGACGATACACAGGTATCTTTAGTCTCTGCACTTCTCCCCTCTGGTAGAGTGTCTCGTCTTGGACCAGATGCTTCGGCATGGGAAGCTGAACTTTCAAGACCTGCCAACTCATTTGGGGGTGAATCTATAGTTAGATCACTGAGAGATGTTGCTGTGGAAAAGTTAATGGGCGTTCCTTCAACACAGTACACCCGTGGCATTTCCTCACCGTGAGATATGGTCACATGTTTCAGCTGTTGTCCTCTACTTTGTGGAGGCAACAGTTTATAAACGGGGAGCTGACTTGGTTTACGAGCAACAGGTGGGGGTATTCCTGAAGTGGTTGTGGGTGATTGCTTTTTGGGTTTTCGTGATGATTTTGTTGGCATTGCTGAATTAATGCAAGCCTCTAGAATCCCTATGTCATCATCATCATCCGAGTCATCTAACATGTTCTTTCCAGCTTCAGATGTTGATGGTGGTTTCTCCTGAACTTTTGGCTCTTCAAAATCTTCATTCTCAAGCTCCACCTCATTAATATGGTCGTCTTCATGAACTGGAGGCATTATCTTTAGCTCAACATCTTTTGAAATAAAAGGTTCATCTAAACTTAGTGCACTAAGGCTTGAAGCACAAGAGAAGCCATCTGGGGTGCTTTCTGTGGCAAAATGTAAAAGAGTATCATTATCTGGCAGAACCTGCACTTTATGTACAGCAGCATTAACGACTGCATGCCTAGGAGCCAAATTCTGTTTTTCAGAGTGGGGTGGCACTGCAGATTTTTGTTTTACAGATGAGGATCGTGGTGGTGGAGGTGGTGGTGTCTTGCTACGGCTTGGAGGCATTGTTTGTCCAGGGCTATCAGGCAGATCACTTGGGCTGATGATTCCACTTACCATCCCACTGCATAGCTCACTTTGGACAGAACTTGCAATGGAATGGCTCTCAAAACTGTCAAGGGAGCTGACAGATGTACATCTGCTGAACATGAGAGGAGTCTCTTGTACATAATGTTCAGGGGGACTTTTGGGAGTTTGGGCACCACTTTTGGATGGCGATTTAGCACCTGATGAAAATTCCACTGTTTTGTGATGCCTGGAGCCATCTCCATGTCCTAAATGTCCCTGATGTCTTTGGGGTTTCATGCGGACATAATTCACAGATGACTGGCTCTCAGCAGTGTGTTGGTCTGGCACAATGCTACTATGGGATTCCTTTTCTGTGGCTGAGACATTACTCTTGCAGATTTCCATTTCATCTTCTTCTGAGGACAATGATGATAAAGAGCTACCACGTGAGAAACATATGGGAGTGTCCTCCACACAATATGTCTGTAATGTTTCTTGATTTATTGTAGGAGCCTTGCAGGTTGGGTTCTTCTGAACTGCTCTAGATGGTCCAGATCTGCTTTGAGCAGTGGATGGGTGAAGCTGTTTTTGCCTACCCTGATTTTTCATGGATGCGACAGTGGAGGAACTATGTTGGCTTAAATGGTCTTTGACAGAGCTCTGAGTAGAAGATGGCTTTGAATGGCTAAACATGGCCTTCTTGGAGGAAGCATCAGAATATTTCAAACTGTAATCAATTGGCTGTTCTACATGGTGATTCTCATTGTATTTAATGCTGTAATTGGTTTGTTCATTGAGCTGTTCTTCCTCTGAATAGCGCTCACTGTAGTTTGTTGGTTTGTCATCTGTATAATCATCAACACAGAGGTTTTGAGACATCTTTTTGTTAAGTCCATGATTGGAGCTACTGTTAATTTGTTCATTGGAGCCCCTGGATCTAAATCCAGGCATGTCCTGTTGCGCAAATCTGGGCTTGTACTTTTTGAGTTTGTCTTCTCCATCACTACTTCCTTCAGTGTACATGGGGTATCCAGGGCTTTGGGATCTTGGTGGTTTCTGATCAGGCCGTTTCATTTCATCATCAAGGTGCTTGGGCCTTGCCCACCTTTCATTCTGGCTTGGGCTTTGTCGGCCAGAGTTGAGTTGTTCATCTGAATACTTCAAACTGTAGTTGATGGGTGTGTCCACATCTCCATCATCATCCTCCATGTGATTTGCATTGTGTATCTTATGGGCAAGATCTGCTGGATATTTTCTGTAGATGCAGCATTTGCCTTCATCATCTTCCGTGTACGAGTCCGCTGATGGCTTCATTTGACCCCTTTTACCATAGCCATCGATGCTGTTGACACTATTCAGACTGTCATTAGATGCCCTGTACTCCAGTTTGGGCACTGGACACGGTCTGCCTGATGGGTCAGTTTTGCTGTAGCTGTAAATGTTTTGGTGGCTATGCACAGCAGTCTGACGTCTGATCATGTCATCCTGCACTGCGTGAGGGTCTGGCATGGATCCTGCAGTTCTATCATCCATACTTAAGTGCATGCTCTGAACTTCCTCCATAACAACTGCAATTTGAGCTGCAGTTGTAGGTATCTGTAGCATTCGCTTGGCAGACTCAGGATCATGATGGAACCCCCTTCGCTCCCGATCTAGACTTCGGTCCCTCTCAGCTCGGACACTTTCTGCATTTCCTCTATTGTCTCGAGAGGATGGGCTTGACAGTACTGGGGTGTTCATATAAGGTGAACGAACACCGACTCCATTAGGGCTATAACCGTCTGACATACAGACACCATCGTAGTCACCATAGACATTATTCTTGTGTCTTGGCTTGGCCCTTTGAGAGGCCTTTGGGCTCAAATTGTCAATATTGTCAAAGGTTTCAGAGAGGTGCTGTGCATCAAGTTCTTCAATTAGTGCTTTCTGTTTTCTTACATGGAGGGAAGGCAAACTTGATCCAGGAGACATTATGTTAGCATCCTTATATTTCACAGGCCGATTGGCCATGAGGTTTCTCAAAGCAGCTGCACTTCCCATAGCTATCATCTTGTGTTTGGAGTGAATGAGGTTCTTCAGCATGCTAACCGCACCCATGTCCCATAATGCCTCCTGATCTTTTGCATTGCGGGCAGAGAGATTCCACAGTGTTCCACAGGAGTTGCTCACTATTGTCAGACTGTGTGATTTAAGGTGCTGAAGAAGAGTCTGCAGACAGCTGTTTTCCCTCAATATTTGCCTGAAAAAGAGAAAGGAGCCGGTTAGTTTCTGTTAAGGTGCATCTGATTATCTAATTAAATTATTTTCGATTATGAAATTTGCGTAAAGCATCTTCAACCTGTGATCTTCATTTGTGGCGATAAGGCTTGACACGTTTCTCAGGATGCCGCCACCACTTTCTATTATGGCAAGGGTGTTGGTTTGGCTTCTGTATGTTAGAGTGCTCACTAAAAAGGCCAAAGCCCCTTGAACGGTACAGATATCAGCTTTGTTTTCAGTGCAATGTGCTGATAGGTTCCAAAGGGCACTCAGGACACTTTTTAATGTGGATTCCTGTAAGGGTAAATAAGTACAAGAATTAGTCATTTTCTTTAACGTGTTAATGAATGGATTTCTTGGATTCTAACATACATTTTTAAAGAATTTATTACAGAATTTGAGAAAACCTCACCTTTTGAACTTCTAAGGCACACTCCATCAGGGCCCTAACACTACCAACTTCTCGCAAGATCTTCTTACTGTTGACATCAGCTCGCCATGACAGATTCCTCAAAACACTCGCAATTACCTGAAGAAGTATGCGGTATATCTCAGTGTGTGAAATATTTAATGTACTACCCACACAAAATATGGCAAGCGTTTCCTAACAGTTGTACCTGCTGTAAGTCCTCGCTCTCTGACTTCAGCTGAGCCACCATGGCCCTCATGCAACCTTTCATGGAACAAAGCGTAGCCTGCAGGCATGACAAGACAAAAGTTGCAATTAAATAGGACAAATATATTAAATAAATCTCTACATTTAAAACTGATTATAATGGGAGAACTTGCCTTGTTCGCTACATCCCCAAAGGTAAGATTAGTGAGACCCATCCCAGCATATCTTCGGAGTGTAACACTGTAGTGATCATTCGTAAGACCGTAAATCTCACAGTCCACTTGCAGCAGCTCTCCAATCGCTTGAAGGCCACCTACACGATGCATTGAAGCATTTAGCCCATGACATTTAGATTATTAATTTCTTCACGGTCTAACATGATTAAAGGGATGGACAAGTTTCAAGGGCTGTTCACATCAAACCTGTCTATTTGGTGCAATTGTACATTCCAAACAAGCTTTTGAATGGTATTCACACATCATCCGCCAACAATACAATTGTTGTTGTTTTGGTTTTTTTGGAGAGTGGTACGTTTTTTGCTTGAACAGCATTTATTATATTAATCTCAGGAGAGTAGAGGAGTTTTTTTACGGACTCGTGTGAATAGACGGGTACGTTTCACAAAATTGTCACAGATTTGGTGTGAACAGGCCTTCACTCTTCACAGTTTTTAGGTTAAATCAATGTCTGTAAAACATACCAAGCTCATTCATCGCATGCCTGTGTTCTTCATCAAAGGACAGCTTCATGAGTACACAAACTGCTGGACAAATCTGATGCTCGACAGGAGAAGGTACTGTAATGCGAAAGTAAATGAATTAGGTCACACAGTTCCACATGCATTAACTATATATCCACTTAGATCAGTTATGAAATCATCCATTAAGCTTCTTTACTCCAGAGCATTTCATATGAATAACATCCATAAACTAGCTGATAATGGAACAAACACACTGAAGTAGTAACACATCAATGCTGATAATCCAAAAATGGCAATATATCAGCCAATTTATTATATCATCCCCTGTTCCACAATTAAAGAAATGCTCACAGATCTAAAAATAAGGATATCACAAGACATCTAATTTCCCCTATGTGCTATTGCTGACCAGTTAATACATTAGACAAGCTCGAGATAAACTGAGTTTTACTTGGGTTCTTGTCCTGGTCTACGCCACGCTCGTGACCCTCTTGCCACTCCCAGCAGGTCTCGCAGTACGCCCGGATCTGCTCCAGTAGGTGGAGCACCCGGATCTCCCGTCGGCCGCGCTTGTCATCGGGCTGTGAATGGATAATGTTATGCAAGGCGGCGCTAGCCCTCGCCCGGGCCTCTTTGCTGCCCCGGGAATTTCCAAGCAACACGGAGTCCTTGTCATTGCCATGTAGAAGCTGGATGAGCAGCGGTAGGCACCCGGATTGACGCATGGCAATGCAGCTGTCCTGGGAACTCGACATGGCCAGGAGCGTCCGAGACATGTCATCTTTATCATGAGTCCCCAGCATGGACAGCAGTGAGTACACCATTTCAACCTGCATACAAAATATCAGACTTAAGAACGGAAACCTAGGTTCAAATTCGACCTGGGTCATGTCCCAGTTCTATTCCCCCTCTTAACCCTACTTTTGTGTCTACATTACGCTATCCTCTAAACATATTGAGGGAAAAAAACAAATAAGATTCCTAATTAAACCCAAAGCAAAGCATGACTAAAGCAATATGGAAAGTTTATCAGCAGCTTACCTTAGTGCCTAGATGACTTGTCAATCGTCGTGGGACAGAGTAACTTCCAGCGCTGCTCATCTCACTGACTGTGTCGTGATCGACTCGAGAACTTGAGCCCTGCCAGCCAAAAATATAAATGGCACATTATACATATATATACATACATACATATACACATACATATACATATATATACACACACACATACATATACATATATATACACATATATATATATATCAGGGCTGTCGATTTAACGCGTTAATAACGTGCAATTAATTTTACAAAAAATAACGCATTAAAAAAAATTCACGCAATTAATCGCAATGCTTTCCTGAGAAATTCCTGGGAAATGCAAGCTTGTAGTACCACCTGTTTACTCCAGAGGGCAGTAAGTGAAACTTCAGCTGTATGAGCAACACTCAGTTTATACAGTGAACAAAACATAAACAACCCTTCAGCGGACACACAACACAAACATACGTTACGTTTTTGCGTTCAAAACACGAAGGAGCGCAAATGCGAACTAAGAGATCTCAAGATGTGTTTAAAGATTGAGTATTAAACTATATTTAACTCGACACAGTGCCCTAAACATTTTATGTTTATGACGCAACACACCGAGACGCTACACAAGCATGTCTGACGCAGGTCGTACGGTCTTTACCTCACAAATATTTAATTACCAACAAGGTTAAGGAGGTGTCCTTTAAACTGTTACACCGTTTTTACCCCGTCAATCTTTATTTAAGAAACATGGTCCCTGAAATAGATCCGCTCATTCTGTAATGCTGTAGATGAATCTGCCCCTCAACTTTTTTGGGAATGTGTCCACGCTGTAGTATTTTGGAGAACATTTTGTTTGTTTGTTTGTACGTACCTCTATTATAACTAGTTTTTCTTTGCTTTATAAAGACGTTTTATTTGGTTTTCACAGTTACTTAAGTGAAAATTTCCTTATTAATCTGTTTATTTTTCTTGCCAAGTTATTTATACATAAGTGTAAATTTATGTCTATAAAGCCCCTATTTGCACTTTTTTGTAAAGACTTGAAATATTATTTAAATACTCTTTGTACCTCCAACAACTCCAAAGCATTGAAAAGCATGTAATGAATATAATGTCATTATTGTCAAATATATCTGTAGTATTGTGTATATGTGGCTTGTTTCTAAAAAAAAATAATTCTGATGCAGGTGTTCATTGACGGTCCTTAAACAAGCCCTCATAATAAATCTCCAACTGATTGATAAATTAACTTGTGTAATGGATTGCTGTTAACTGTGTGTCAATGATTGACTTATGATCAATAATAATCAATACATTGTATTCTAAAGCCGCTTTTTGTATTATTAACGATGAACTCTTCTGCTACAAGTATGTAATGCATTTTAATTATCTGAATTTTTTTTATTTTATATATATAATTTTTTTATATTTAAAGATAACTATATAATTATTTCATCATTATATATTGAATTATTGTTGTATGAGGGGCTTTCTCAGCTAATATTTGTATATGCGATTAATCACGATTAATTAATCGGGACACCATGTAATTAATTTGATTCAAAATGTTAATTGATTGACAGCCCTAATATATATATATATATATAGTACACTCACCTAAAGGATTATTAGGAACACCATACTAATACTGTGTTCTGACCCCTTTAAATCATGGAGGTCAGAACTGTCATCTGGTACATGTCCACTGTGAGACATTGATCTCAACAAAGGTGCTGAAATGCAATGTATGATTTTTGACTATTTATTGTATGTACAGCTGCAACAAGTATTTGAATACCGAGATAGCATCTTGCTGTTTGATGCGAGACTTTGTGGGATGCACATCACAGGGTCAGACGCTCCTGCAGTTTCACCAGGTTTGCACACATCCGCAGGAAGATTTTGGCCTCCTCATATGGGTCTTCTCGAGATCAGTCAGGTCGGACTGTGGGGAGCACAGTTTGAGCTCCACAGTGAATCTCTATTGGGTCTATGTCTGAACTGGCTAGACACCAGAACTTTGAAATGATTCTACAGAGCCATCTTGGTTATCCTGACATGTGCTAGGTCATTATCCTGTTGGAAGACTAGCCATCAGAGCGATGGGTTCATGGTGGCTCATAACAGGGATGGACATTGGTCCAGAAACAATGCTCAGGTAGGCCGTGGCATTTAAACTATGCCCAATTGGCACTAAGGGGCCTAAAGTGTGCCAAGAAAACATCCCCCACACCATTACACCACCACCACCAGCCTGCACAGTGGTAACAAGGCATGATGGATCCATGATCTCATTCTGTTTACGCCAAATTCTGACTCTACCATCTGAATGTCTGAACAGAAATCGAGACTCATCAGACCAGGCAACATTTTTCCAGTCTTCAACTGTCCAATTTTGGTGAGCTCTTGCAAATTGTAGCCTCTTTTTCCTATTTGTAGTGGAGATGAGTGGTACCCGGTGGGGTCTTCTGCTGTTGTAGCCCATCCGCCTCAAGGTTGTGCGTGTTGTGGCTTCACAAATGCTTTGCTGCATACCTCGGTTGTAACGCAGTGGTTATTTCAGGCAAAGTTGCTCTTCTATCAGCTTGAATCAGTCGGCCCATTCTCCCTGACCTCTAGCATCAACAAGGCATTTTCAGCCCACAGGACTGCCGCATACTGGATGTTTTTCCTTTTCACACCATTCTTTGTAAACCCTAGAAATGGTTGTGCGTGAAAATCCCAGTAACTAAGCAGATTGTGAAATACTCAGACCGGCCCGTCTGGCACCAACAACCATGCCACACTCAAAATTGCTTAAATCACCTTTCTTTCCCATTCTGACATTCAGTTTGGAGTTCAGGAGATTGTCTTGACCAGGACCACACCCCTAAATGCATTGAAGCAACTGCCATGTGATTGGTTGATTAGATAATTGCATTAATGAGAAATTGAACAGGTGTTCCTAATAATCCTTTAGGTGAGTGTATATATATATATATACACACACACACACACACACACACACACACACACACACACACACACACACACACACACATCAGCCACAACATTAAAACCAGACCAGTGACAAGCATTTTGAAAATACAAAAAATACTTGCAGTCCCCCAAGCCTACATTCAAATACCATAAATATGGAAATATTTAAGTAGTATACAAATAAAACACACTGCATTGAAATGGACACTATGTTTGGCTCGAGTCCAACTCACTTCCTGTACCTAATCCAGTGACATATAGCTCACACCATCTGTCTGAAAAATACCATGTGAGACTACTGCAATAAGGCAAGCTGCATCAGTATGAAAAACAAATAAGGGTCCCGTTTGTGCTTAGAATTATAAAGTCTCACTAGGGCTCTATACACAACAATAAAATCATTAGCATTTTCATTCAAATCGTTAATATTCACAGCACACTGAAGCTCTTGGCATATACAGAAAGGGCTTTTATAAAGGGCCTGAAACCCTTGGCACCCACTGACTGATTATAAAAGGGCCTTCTTCATGAAACCTCCCAAAACAAATGTACCCAATTTAGTGGGAGACTATTACAAATATATACAATAAGGACTACGGAAGTACCAGTCCTTCAGTACCAAGTTGATGTACTGATAATTCAATAGCAGAGTTATTTCACAGCTTGATTTGAAAGGCCTTATAGGCTCATCTATAACCGGTAAACCACACGCATTTATGATCAACAATCGCCCTTACCTGCGGGCACGATGTACTAGCGCCGCCAGCATCCCCGGACGCATTTGCACCTTCGGTTTGGGTCACCGGTTCATGCTTGACCTGATGATTGAATGTGGAAAATAAACAGCAGATGTGAAATTGAGGAAATTAATCCAACAAAGCAAGCAAGGCATCCATGCCCAACACAGACAAAATCACAACTAACACAGAATGAGAAGGCAACTAAATCTTGATGCAAAAGAAAAGGGTCAGGACAGGTGGAGAGAGAGAGGCTGGTTGGCTACAGGGTAATCTGCTCCACATGTTAGGGTAGAGTGATCAGGACTCGATAAGTGGACACTGGTCACATATAGAGATATACAGAGAGGTTGTGTAGACACTAGGGCTGTAGGACAGCAGCTGTTGGAGCATCACGGCTCATTCAGCTGACGAGATTACAGCAAGAGAGGCGGAGCAAAAGTATAAGTGTCCAATAGGATTTATCCTCTTACAGGGACATTCTCACACACACACACACACACACACACACACACACACAGTGTGGCTGAGGGTCTATGGCAGTCCATTGAACCATACATAGGAAAGTTATGAAATTCGGCACACTGATAGAGGACACTCTCAGAACACCTGAAGCTCCTTTAATACAGGTGATATTGAAGTAATGTTAAATATAGAGTGACATACGGTCACTCTCACTCCTAGACTGTATGTCCAATTTGCACGAAATTTGTCTTGTATCATCTAGAGATACTGGGAACAAAAAGCTGTACGAAGCTTCTTGATAGACCAAACCGTTTTTGAATACCGCTTCAACGAATTTGATGGCGGGCACGCCAAAATGGACGCGAGGCTGTATCTTCACAACGCTTTGGCGTATTGACACGGACCTTGGTAAATTTCATAGCCATCATGAGTTGAGGGTGCCTGCAGCGTTATGGCACAGCGCCATCTAGTGGTCAGAAGATGAAAAAATTGGTATTTTATCTATTTTAATAGTTTGGCCAAAAATTATGAGGCTGGTCTCTTTGGATTCATTGGGGCATAATGGGTCGAATGATACCAAACTTTCCTATGTCAGCCATATTGGGCAAAATGTTTAATTTTGTTGTAAATTGCTGTATATTACAAAAGCATATGCGCATCATTATAAAATTAGGTATATATCATCGTGGCCATGTCCTGAAGGTCCTCAAAAAGTTTGGGAACAGCGCCCCCTAGTGGTCAAAAGATATGATAAAACAACGGGACTTATTTTGTTAGCTTCCTTGGGTCATACCAAGCACGGTGACACCACATTCGCCATGGCCTTGAGGGTACCTGAGCACTTTGGGCATTGCGCTACATAGTGGTGCCAAAGTCTGGACCATTTCTTTTCAGCACTTGACCTAATGATCTTGTCCTGAGATTCCATATGAAGTTTGAGGATGGTGTCATCTAGTGGTCCGAAGTTATAATAAATGGTCCTATGTACAAATTGCCTTTATTCTGCTTGAAATAAAATGATGATTTTGGCAGAAATGGTAAATGGTCTGCACTTATATAGCGCTTTTTTAAACCTTAGAGGTTACCACAGTGCTTTACACTGTGTCCCAATCACCCATCACACATACACCAATGGAGGCAGAGCTGCCATGCAAGGTGCTAGCCTGCCATTGGGAGTAACTTGGGGTTCAGTGTCTTGCCCATGTGGAGTCATGTGGGCTGGGAATCGAACCGCCAACCCTGCGATTGGCAGCCGACCCGCTCTACCAACTGAGCCACAGCCGCCCCAGAAAGTACTAATCAACCATCCTGACTCAATCCCATCTGTTCATCCTAAAGATAGGTCACACTCCAGTTTTATGCTCAGCCACACAAAGTCTGATGCATTAGCAGAGCATGCTCACTGAACTGAACTTCTATGGCTTCAGAATGTGCATGAACAAATGTACTTCCTGTAGTTCACTTAAGTTAGCTACTCAACATGGCACACGCAGCTTAAGAGAAACTGTTCTGCCGATTGCAACAAAATCACAAACTAAAAGCGGAACATTCTAAATTAGAATCAGCACAGCAAACACACTGATGCTAAAGTGGAAATAACAGCCTTCCCGAAGTTAAGGGGATTACACGTGGTAAGAGGAACAAATGCTTGCACAATTTAACCACAGATTTCCATATTGGTATCGTGGTCAAATCATTGCTTTTTGGCGGAAGCTTAAAAAAGCTGTGTGTTGACATCACAGTGTGCTAGTCAAGCCTCACAATTACTCTCATATTTAAGGTTAGTTATTTTAACAAAAATGTTCTAATGTAGTTAGCATTATGTAGTTAGTAGGCAGCAGCTGAGAATAATCCAGTACCTCCGAGTCAGCTGAATGGGTTTGCAAACGTGTCCGGATCCTCAGCATGTCTTTTTCTATCTGCTGTATCCGTGCTACACGCACCTGACAACAGAGGATAGAAACTCAATAGCTAAACAAAACATCTGTGGTTTTACACTTTAAATTCAGAAGCCTGTTTTCAGTTTCAAACCATTTCAGACCCTTTCAATTTCGGTTCTTGTGCCCACCTGTGCCCGTTTCTCCATGTCCTGGCAAGTGCCTAGTTGTTCCTCCATCGCCGCTCTGATCTGTCGGGCCTCGTACTCCAGTTGCCTGCGAGTCATATCAGTCTGCAAAGAAAACTACAACAACAACAACAGAACCATAAAGCTACAGAAGTCGACAAATGATGTAATGATGAGCACTGTAGTGAATATCACACCACAATTAATGTAACAGTTTCAATACACTTTGCTTACATTCTCGGTCAGTGGTAGACTGTCAATCCGTTTGGTGAGATTTTGTAACTGGGCGTAATACCAGTCTTTTTCCTTTTCTTCCTTCTCAAGCTCTGCCATCAACAAAGACCTATTAAAAATGACAAATCATTCATAAAGAATAATGACTTTAGAGAGAAAGAGCAGAAAACGTAAAAGAAGGCTTGTAAAATGGACAATACCGGGTCTAAAATCTGATTGGCGAGCAACGTTTGAAGCCACTTTAAAATAGCTTATAAGCACACTGAATTAATCAGTTTAATTACATATTAATCTCTTCAACGCTGGGGCGTTTTTGGGCAGTCGCCTGCATTTTTCACACTCAAATGTAAAAGCTCAGAAGCTCAGAATTAAAGAATAAATCTGGTTCTTTTCACTCCATCCCCCTCCAGAAAGTCTCATTTCATTCAGATGGCTGCAACTACTAGATTTATTTATTTATTTTCCTCAACAACCTTCCATCACAATACACAGATCTGCACAGAGGTGGCGCTATAAATCATTTTATCCCTCACAGATGTGTTCATCCATAGACATTCAGTCTAATGTTCAGTTCAAGCAACACCCTCGTTGTTATATTGAATATCTCGGCCTCTGAGTGGACTAGAAGCTCAATCTAGGTGTCATTAGAAAGCCGAGATCCTCCCCTTTGTGATGATATATAACATTTGATCATCATTAGACAAGAACATCTAATTCTGATTTGTTTTGCATGCTTTTGCTGCTGGAAAAGTGCTATTTAAAAGACTTTTATATTCATATTAATATTTCCACCACATGACCTCTAGGTGACGCTGATTTGCGACGCAAATTTTTTCAGGCCTTATTTTGTTATTTTATGTAACAATGCATAAGTGGTTATCTATGAACAGTTCAGATCCTAAGCTTTCAAACGATACCATATATGCCTGATTTATGTATGCGGGGACTTGAGCGTTTTAAACGTAAACTTTTTTCACAATATAGCGCCCCCTTTTGGACCCGCAGAGTTGGAGGTTAACGGGTCTATTCGCCTACAGTTAGGGGACGTTCACACAGAATGCGGGGGGAAAAAAAATCCAGAGGTATAGCCTCGAACACAAGCGTCCCTAGAACTATAACTTTAAATTTAAAATGCAGAGGCCGAAAATAACAACGAGACTATAGATAAAAACCTTTAAACTGTGTGGACGGATGCAAAAGCGTGTTCGGAGGCTATTTAACCCTTGTGCATCAATTAAAAAAAGTTACACATAGGTTCATTATGGACAAAAATGTCCATGTCCAAAAACTGTCATAAAAATATTATAGATTTATATTTTTTTCCACTTTCACTGACATCATTTTTTTAACCAGCATCAGCTCTAATCATAATGACCAACATTCATTCATTTTTAGAATTTTAACCCTTTAAACGCTGGTTTGTTTACATAATGCCACTGTTGTTTTTTAAGAAAAATGAAAATAGTAATTATTTTCAATTTAATAGATGCTAAGCAGAATTTTTTTTCTTTGATTATTAGAGCCTCGGATATGTCAATGATTAACAACAACATTCATTTTGATGCTTTCATATTTTTTATGCAGTATCAGATTTAAAAAAAGCTACCACTCAGGTCCATAATGGACAAAAATGGCCATGTCAAAAAAGTGTCATAAAAATATTATAGAATAATATTTTTTCTACTTTCACTGACTTATATTTTAACCAACATCAGTTCTAATCATAATTACCAAACATTCATTTATTTTCAGAATTTTAACACTTTAAACGCCGGTTTGTTTACATAATGCCACTGTTGTTTTTTATAAAAAATATAATAATTATAATTATTTTCAATTTAATAAATGCTAAACAGAATTTTTTTATTTTTATTATTAGAGCCTCAGACACATACAAACCACACTCTGAAATCCATACCAACACACTCACACAATTATATATTCATAATGTATCTAATTGGCTCTATAATATGCATAAGCCAAAAACAGCAGAAAACAACAACAAAAGCGATGATATGCCAAACCTGAAAAAATGGCACGATCTGGTAAAAAATATTTAAAATGTAAATTTTGAAGCCTTGCCAACATAATGAAAGCATGTTAAACAAGATTGCATAATTTTATAGTTAAATGGCACTGGGATTAAAAATCGCAGTTTTAATGGGTTTCAATGTGCCATTTTTGTCCAAAACGACGCTAAGAGGGAGTATTTTGTGTAACTAGTGCAACAAATATTTTTTTAAAGAAAATAGGGTGAAATATTAAAATTCCAATAAAAATTCACACCTGTGGAAAATTTTATGCAGTTAGCATTAACAGACAAAGTTATCAAAAAAACAAAACTGAAAAAGCCAAAAATGTCCACAAGGATGCACAAGGGTTAATATATAATAATTATTTATTGCAATTATTATTAATACATTTAAGGTGAATTTAGGTTCATTGGGACACTTTTTATCAATGAGATGAATGGCAAAAATGTGGCCCAATTGACATGAATTTACCCTCATTTTATTTAACACCGATATCTTTTATAATACTGATGTTGCCACTAGGGTTGAAACGATAAGTCGAAGTTACAGACAACATTGACAATAAAAAATTGTCAACAAAAATTTTCGTAATTTAGCGCAATATGAGATAATTTAACCTGTTGATGTAACTCTGTTTACATTTATTTTATCATTTACCATCTATAAATGTAATTAATGTTAACACATTTTACATCTGTTCAAAGGTCGAAGGGTTCAACATTGATATCCGATCTCTGTTTCACGATAGCAATCCTCCAGAAACAGTAATTGAGATATTTGTGTCAGGAGTACAAATGAAAACATGCAATATCAAAACGGAACTTCTATTATGAAAACACGATCGCCGGATGAATCCAGTTCAACACACTTGGGTCAATCGTCCATGACAAGCGTTCACTGAAAAACATCCAATAGCACTTTTTGTCCATAAAAGTGATAAATGTGAGAAATATTGATATATTCTCCATTGTTTACATGAGATCTCGCCTTCATCATCGTTCTTCATCAAACTGCAATCTGAGCAGCATTCATGTTGTAAAACTGTTTATGATCTGATATATTAGAGTCTAATAAACAAAACCAGCCCGTCTCCAAAGTCTATTTATACAAATGTGGCGTAGTTTTATTCATAATAGTCGAGCAGTGCCGTCAGATTTAGTGTCGTCTTGAGAGGCGGAGCTTAATTTCACTCTGAACACTTCCAGAGATTTTACAGAGATTAAAGCTGCAGGAACTCATTTATTATTAAATCATCTTCAGATTAGAAACGAAACTTCTTTAGACTCGTGACTTTGAGAACATTGTATTTCTGGGTTGTTTTGCCACTTTTATTATAGTTTTTAGATTATAAATACATGTTCAGCACAAAATATTTCCATTACTGTAAACTTCAGCTTCTCTAACTTACATATAAATATAAATAACAACATATATTAATTGTGTAACTTGTGAAATAAAGCCCAAAGTGTCTTCTTTCAAAAGATACCACAACTGTGTCCAAACTCTCAAGGGTCCCGTAAATACAAGCATTTAAGTTCAGGTCATTTTCATGGTTTGTGCTCAAAAAGGGGGCGTTCATCAACAGGTAAAAGAAACGAAATTTCATTTCATGTCATTTAATGGTATTTTTAAAAGATGCTTTTGTGCTGTTTATTGTTAGTAAGCATGTTTAATACATGTTGAATAGTCGGATAAGTACTAATAAATAACTAATTGCAATAATCGCCCGAATAGTCGAATAATCGTTCTAATAATTGTTACATTATTCGATTATCAAATAAATCGTTAGTTGCAGTCCTGGTTGCCACCATTGTAAAAACAACAAGCCATTTTTAAACCATGTGTTACGGTGATTTTACCACGGTTATGACAGCTTTAGGCACTTCTTGATGGAGTGATGTCCAATTTGCGAACACATCGTTCATTTGAACCGATACTTCTAATGACTTGATCGAACCGATTTGCAAAGCTTTAGTAGATCACCCAACTGTAAGAAATGACTTTATTTAGGAGTAAAACTGGGAACTGGGAACAAAGTTATCAATATGAGAATAATTTTGATTATTTATAATTGACATTATAAATATTAGCAACACTATGGTGATGTTCTTAACAATGTTATATAATTTGATAACATGTATGATACCGCATAGGACTTCTGAGAACACTTGTGAGTGAGGACTCATTTTGTTTACTGGTTTCATTAAATTAATCGGTCTATAATGTTGTGCCTGAAAACAAACCTTAACCATGGTAAAATCACTGTAATGCACAACCTTAAAAGTGACATATTTCTTTATTCTGGCACCCGAGCTGGCTATCAGGAATGTAACATCTGTACCACATTTAACCACGCAAGTCTAATCTACATGAGCTTTAGAAGAAATCTTTAATTAACCTTCTTACAAGGCATTTAAGGAACTTATCGGCCATATGACCAGACCATCTGATCCCTTTGCACTCACCGTTCTTTCTCCAGCTCTTCTAGGTATCCAGCGCTGTCTCTGCCCCCATTGGCCACTCCTCTCCTGGGGAAGGAGTTCATGGGACTGGGACTGGGGCTGCTGTCGGCCGAGTGACCTGAACCGGAGCTCTGCAGCGAGGCCTTGGACCTCATCTTAACATTAGAGAAACCGCCGGGGTCTAGACTAATTTCTGCAGGACAGAGGGGGAAATGATGATGCCTACTCTTATTTACTGCCCCATTATAGCCCTGTTTTCGGCTCTGTTAACTGCCTACATAGGCAGCTGCCTTCTAAGGCAGCATCCTTGCAGAGATGAAACCTCACAAGAGACAGATTTGGAAAGTTAAAGTACATTTCCCTCATTTCATCCACAATAATGATTGTTACGATGCAACCAATAATTTGCTTGTCCGTGATTGACACATGCAATGTTGCATTATAAATTGGTTAAAACAAGGAAACAAGAGGAAGCATAATTATGTTGCTTATCTTTTGGGAAATAACATGTGTTGTGGTAATGACAATGATCAATGGAAACAAAAGGAGCGCTTAAAGTAAAATGTTCCATCCATCCATCCATCCATCTTCAACCGCTTATCCGAAGTCGGGTCGCGGGGGCAGCAGCTCCAGCAGGGGGCCCCAAACTTCCCTATCCCGAGCCACATTAAACAGCTCTGACTGGGGGACCCCGAGGCGTTCCCAGGCCAGTGTGGAGATGTCATCTCTCCACCTAATCCTGGGTCTTCCCCGAGGCCTCCTCCCAGCTGGACGTGCCTGAAACACCTCCCTAGGGAGGCGCCCAGGGGGCATCCTTACCAGATGCCCAAACCACCTCAACTGACTCCTTTCGACACAAAGGAGCAGCGACTCTACTCCGAGCTCCTCATGGATGACTGAGCTCCTCACCCTATCTCTAAGGGAGAAGCCCGCCACCCTTCTGAGGAAGCCCATTTCGGCCACTTGTACTCGTGACCTAGTTCTTTCGGTCATGACCCAACCTTCATGACCATAGGTGAGGGTAAGAACGAAAATTGACCGGTAGTTCGAGAGCTTTGCCTTCCGGCTCAGCTCTCTTTTCGTGGCAACGGTGCGATAGAGCGAGTGCAATACCGCCCCCACTGCCCCGATTCTCCGGCCAACCTCCCGCTCCATTGTCCCCTCACTCGTGAACAAGACCCCGAGGTACTTGAACTCCTTCACTTGGGGCAATACCTCCTTCCCTACCTGGAGTACGCACTCCAAGTAAAATGTTACGGTAATGATAATTGGGGGTAAAATGTGTTTGTGTTCTGGTATTAATGTCACAATGCAAACTATGTTAATTGTCCCAAATGCACGTTTGATGCAAAATATTAGTATTGATTTAGGGTTAAATATGACCTGGACATTTTCTTGACAGGTTTCACCCAGTGTGGATTAATAAATGACCCTCCTGACAAAGTCGTGCATACCTTTAATTCTCTCCAAAAAGTCAATCTGGCCTTGCGAATCGTTGGAGTCCTCTTCAATGCCTCCTTGTAAATGCTTCAAAACCTCCTGAAAGAGGAAAAAGGCTTTGTTATTTTCTTTCTGAAACACTCTCAAAACACCTTATCTGTGTGCGGTACAATGTTAAAAGCTATCTATAGATTATGCAACATGAAGCACGGAAGGTTACGAAAAAAAGATATCTTTGCCTCCCACCACATGCAAGAACACTTCTTCTGCCTGTGGTTTAAACTCGGATGATAAAGAGAAGCAAACTTCCATCAAAGAGCTCTGAAGTGCTTTGAAGACGTGAGACAGAGATACAAACAGCTTTGAAGTTCTAAAGATGCACCTGCTAATTCTTTAGTGCTGTGATTTCATGCTTGATGTGGCCGAGGATAATGCCCGACAGGCCATGATATAACTGTGCTTTCCTTTCAATGGGTTTTAGACATTGGTGAAAACATTGGTGTTCAAAATGAGCCAGTGTAGTGTGCATAACAAGCCACAGAACGGTCATACGATGAAACAAACAAACCTAAGGTTTCCAACTGCATGATTGTGCATTTGTAGAACATGACATGACGAATGCACCTCTTCTCTGATGAGTTCAAAGTCATTTTGATATTTTGTCTGATAAGCCTCATGACCAGAAGTCTCATTAAATACCCTTTCCAGTGATAATCATGTCCATGTGGTGTTTATTATACGCTAGAAGACATAACATGTCAACGCCATGGCTGAGCATTTCCACCTTGGAACTGCAGCTTACCAAAGACAGTCTCAAAAACCTAAGGAACCAATCCCATCAACTTGCAAGGTGGGGCTTTCCATATCAACACGCTACGGCGAAGCAAGGGGTACCAGGAGAAGCCAGGTGTAGCTACATATTGGTATGTTCTGTTTTCGGATGCAAAGTTGTCAAAAGGACAAATTTATCCTGGAGACACAATGAGCTCGAGCTGCAGGCGAGCAGGGGTGAGTGGAGGTGGAGGCGGGGACTAATTAGCATATTCATAGATCAGTGCATACTAAGATGTAGTTTTAAGTGATTATTTTCATGGATTTTTTTTTTTAAATATGTTGTTTTAATCAACAAAGAGGAGTTTTTAGGGGTTAAACCAGTGACTGAAGGACTTTAAAAGCCAAAATTCTTGAAAACCGAAACTTTGGTAAGGGAAGTGCATAATATATTTTTTTAAGTCATTTTTATATTTTTGCTGGCATTTAAAAGTAAAAAATGTCTTGTGGTGTAACTGTACAGAGGCAGTAAAAAAAAAAAAAATCAAAGTCTCATTAATAAAAGTAATTTTGTCACTTTTTTAAGTCAATTTTATATTTTTTCTGGGGCTTAAAATCAAATATATAATATGATGTAGTCGAATTAAAAGCTAAAAAATTTGTGGCACGAGAAATGCAAGATTTTTTTATTTTTATTAATATTTCATTTATCTAAAAAAGCAGTTTTGTTATAAAATATTATTAATTAAGAGCTGGGCGATATGTAAAAAATATTTTAGCGATAATTTCCTTATTATAATACTGTGATATCCAGTTACATCATCACCTCCCCCCTGCCGAGGGTCGTTGAATTTTTTGGCTTTATTAATTTTCCTTTAAAAACGTAATTTCTTTATTGGAACACAAAAAACATAAAAGACATTTCTAAATTCAAATTGAACTTTAAACAAAAAAAGCAATAAAAAAAAAAGTTATCAAAATAATCTTATTTAACCAACTCGACAAATCCAAACATTTACCGTCTCCATTTGCATCACGCAATCATCCGTCAACGACACCAGGTGGAAAATTACTAATAGCCTACAGATTAACAAATAAAGACAATTATAAACGTAAAGACTATAACACTCAAAATAAATAAGCCAAATAAATTCCTTTGTGTTTAAAAATTATGCTGCCATTATGTTTTGGTAATACAAATAACGCTGCTTAAAGAAAATAAAATTTAAAATGCGTGGATGCCGCGGAGAATAGCGTGAAGCTTCCATACGTGCTGCCTCTCAAGTCAGGTGATAAGATGCGTGGATTGATGGTATCAGAAGCGGAGGCAACTGAGATTCGTCCTCCGCCACGCGGATTGAGGTGAGTCACTACCTGAGTTGCCACCACGAGGACTTACAGCGCATTGGGAATTGGGCGTTACAAATTGGGGAGAAAAAGGGAGGAAACTAAAAATATATATGTAAATAAATATTAATAAATAAAGTGTGTTTCTTTAAGCACGGCACTTCGTCACCCGCCTGAGCAACAATACTCGCGCATGAAATACATTTAGACGAGGAGCTTGTGAACATGGTTCCGCTTCGTTGCATTTTGCGGGTGCTAGTTTCACACCCTGCCCATTATTTACTATATTTGGCGACTTACCAGATCCATGGTTCCCGATATTGTCGATCATCGTCTGTTCGCAATCGGCATCTTTGTAAGACATCGTCGATATCCGATTACATCATCCTATCGCCCAGCCTCATTATTAACATTTGACAAAGTCATGTGGTGTAACCAACATGTAGGTTGCCATTTTATGTTGACAAAAACCATAAAGACGTAGATTTTTTATTTTTTTTAAATATCCAATATTTTCAAATTTTTATGATTTTGTTCAGGTCAAATGATGTAAGCCTGAAAAAACGTATAGAAGAAAATGCAATTATGAAACCAAATAAGACACAATTATCAAATTTCTACACACTTGACATGCGCTTCAAACTAGATTTTTTAAAAGATTTCGACTCGGACAACCATGACCTGGATACCAACTATTAATATTGGTTTACATGTCAGCGATTAGATCTTCTAGCGGTAGGATGACAATGCATACATTTGCTTTTTAAAATGTTTTAATATAATTTGCACTCTTATTATTGAAAGTATAGCAGATCTGTTGAACCTTATTGGTTAATTACACAAACTTTATTAAATAAAATGCAAATAAAAATGTTTAAAAGCAAGGGTCAACAGAGTTTGATTACAACAAGCCTAGGAACCACGAGACAAAAATGTTTTTTTACAGAACCTACCGCACTACATCTGCTGATGGTTTTGGCAAATATTCCTTACAGCATCATGATTGACACCATCCAAGCATGGTCCAATCCCCCGATGATACCAATAATGCCTCAAAAGCATGTCAAAAACGAGACATTTCCAAGCCTCTTGATAACATTGCATTCTCAAATGTGTTTGCAAGCTGAAGCTGCACCAAACAATGCTGTAGCCTTACAGGAAGCGGCTACCCCCCTCCCCCCACCCCCCACCCCACGTCCCATCCTGGAGATCCAAACTCTCATGGAGAATACAAATGCTTCCCCATTCAGCTCATAGGACCACCCTTTCCGAACGGCCGGAGGTCAACATGGTCAAAGATGATTTCGCAGTTTATCTTGTCTTATCCAGTAGAAAGCAACAAAACAGAGTTATTCGGTGTCTCTGAAGCATCACTCTGTTTTCTCCCAAGGGAGCATGACGTTACAGTGAGTCGTCTCAGGAAACAACAGCTCCATTATAGGGGAGGGGTCATATGATTACGGAGCCTTTACCACACTGTGAGTCACAGCAATATAATGAAACAAACGACAGAATGACACACCATTGTTGTCTTTACTCTTTAAACACATCATGAGGTTAATTTAGACCTTATTTACTTTCTTAATACATGTAACTGGACTTAATCTGCAATCTAATCTAATCCGTAACGCCCAATTCCCAATGCGCTCCAAGTCCTCGTGGTGGCGTAGTGACCCGCCTCAATCCGGGTGGCGAAGGACGAATCTCAGTTGCCTCCGCGTCTGAGACCGTCAATCTGCGCATCTCATTACGTGGCTTGTTGAATGCGTTACCACGGAGACGAAGCGCGTGTGGAGGCTTCACGCTATTCTCCGTGGTATCCATGCACAACTGACCACGCGCCCCACCGAAAGGAGAACCAAATTATAGCGACGACGAGGAGGTTACCCCATGTGACTCTACCGTCCCTAGCAACCTGGCCAATTTGGTTGCTAAGGAGACTTGGCTGGAATCACTCAGCACGCCCTGGATTCAAACTCGTGACTCCAGCAGTGATAGTCAGCGTCAATACTCGCTGAGATACCCAGACCCCCTGGCGATAATCAGTTTTTGACGAAAACGTCCTATAAAATTAGCCAATATTTAATTGTGTCGTTCATTAATTTTACTCCATTTTACTCTGACGAAAATGACAATTTTAGTCGACGAAAATGATATATTTTAGTTGATGATGATATGGACAAAAAATGTGCGTCAAACTGAAACAATTTTTGTATGTATCATACAAAACCTGAGCTTCTGAAATAATAATGAATAGACTGAAGTATTAGTTACTTTTTAGAAGTTAGCCTACTGTAATCTGAATTCTTCATGCTTTAGAGACTTCTTACTTTTCCATGAAAGAATATCACATTTCGTGTAGCATATTTTTTACAATGCAAATTGTGCATATTCTGACTAGCGCGACATTTAGTTCAAGTTCACCTGTTCATTCGCTTCACTGTGCAGATGTAAGCTGTTGTATTACATGTATGTTGTGGATATAGTGATTAAACTCATGTATAAATAAGATGCATTTGAATTAAGTAATTGCCACGTTTTAAAGTGGTTAATTTTGCCAGTGTTAGCACGTTCCAACAAACTGGATTATTAGAATAGATGAATGCATATATAATATCTTCTATATTCAGATCCTCTAGATGTTTCTTCTTCTGTTTATATCTTGCGCTGTTAATATATTGCATTTTTGGTCAATAATGATATATCATGATATGCACGTTTTAATAATAATTTCAACCAAACAGATTTTTTTTACACTTTTGGTACAAAATGTAGGCTAAAGGGTGTTGTTCAAACCCTAACCGTTAGCAAGATAATAATACCAAAGTCTCTAACATGTATCCATCCATCTCATGTTGTCTACAAAGTGTCTAGTCAGCTAATATTACGCAAGTGATTCGATGAAATCCTAAAATAACCTTTGAGAGTAGATTACAGCAATAATGACATTTTAAACGTCCAATTTCACATTAGAATGGACTAATACTAACTAGGACAATATCCTAATGGATCTCCAAGGCTTTAATGGAGTCCTAGTTTGGCTCTTCTGCATGCTAGTCCAGCATCAAAGTCTAAAGGAATCGGGTTACAGCAGTGCAGATACCCTTGGTACAATATTAGAGTCATAGACCCACTCATGTGTGGAGCTCCAACCACACAACACTTTTAAAAATGTCATCCAATCCACCCAGTAATGGAAATCAATGCTCTTCGGCAGCCATCTGCAGGGAGCCAGAAATACTTGCATATCTGATTCCTATCTAGCGTGTATTTCATCTGACCTGCAGTCAGACGAGACCTGTGGGCCTGGGGTGCGAGTTATTGTTCGAGTCTGGGAGGTGGGAACGCGGATGGCATGCCTCTTCGCTTTCCCAGCGATAAAGGCAGAACGTCCTTGGAAAGTGGAAAGAAAACATCACATGACACACGAGGTATGCAATTAGGAAAAAACAGGTCTGGCAACAAGAGTGACATTGGCTACTATTCTTAAAAATCTTGAAAACAAGTACAATTGGAAAACTGGTTCTCTTTTCCCCCAAAAAGAAGTGCTAAGCTAAAAATAAAAGGAGGTTGGTGAACTTTTTGCAACCAATAACACTTGTGAATGAAAAGATAATAAAAAGATATAAAATTGTTTAAACTAGCGATGCAGCGATGTTTCGGCCAATCATCGGTATCGCCCAATTGTTTGCAACATTTAAGACATGTAGAGGCTATAGGTTGACCTATAGTGGATTTTGCAGATACCTATAACAAAGTTGGTGAAAAACACTGATAACCGATTAATCGGCCAATAGTTTTAAAATGGATTCATAGAATGTTATATATTTGTCTTAATCGGCACAGACATAGAGGCCAGCGTCCAAAATTAATACAATCCCAGATGTAGTTTAATTATCAACCAAAATCACAATAACAAAAAGAAAGACGTTTTGGTCCATGGAACTCGTAACACTAAACCAGCCTTAAAAACACACCGGAGACTCTTATTTTGAAATTAAAGCCATTTCATATTTGCCAAAAATAAGCTTTTTATAGCCCATTTCTTCTTATTATTATTAAAATCACAATATATGAAGTTGGAGACACTATTTATTTTTCTTTGCATGCCCTCGCTTCAATGTAAAAAAACATAATTATCAGAGGAACACAGAGAAAAAAAAAAAACAACTATCGCATCGATTTTTGACGATAACCGATAGCTCTAAAAAAGCAACTATCGGCACTGATTAATGTGTAAAACACAATATTTCGGTCTACCTCTAGTAGAGACAACAATAACGTTATTGTTAAAAATATAGCTGAAAGCAGCAATGATTGGGGCCAAACCCTACTGCCATTCCCAAAACTCATTGTACAGATCTCTAGCACAACAGTCACAATGTTTATACCAGCTGAAGCGGGTATCGAACCAAGGTTCATCCAGTCGTTTGAACTGAAGCCCAGAGCTCTAACCACTGCACCACACAGCGACAAACCTTTGGTTGACAACCTTTTGAACTGTATTCCAATGCGTTAACCACTGGGCCATTCAGTAGACACAGTTCAAAAGTTAAAAAATAATAAATACATTTTTAAATGTACCTCTGCCTATTTCTGAAGACTTACAATAAGGAAGCAAAGATACATTACAAGTTTTGTTTAAATTGACTAAGCATTATGACCACTATGTGGCGCTGTCTCCAAACTGCTTAGGTACACTCAGGACATGATGTGGAAGACCCCTTCCCATTTTTATTAAAATCGGACAAAGCATTTAAAATATACATAATTTTTTCATAAAATTCAAAATGGCGGAGACGTTCTAAGGCTGATGTTGGAACGATTGATACAGATGAAATTATCATGACCCAAGGAATCCAAAGAAACCAAACTCATAATTTCAGGACAAACGGTTCAAAGTTACCAGCAAAGAGAGCCAATTTTTAAATTTCTTGCCCCAAAACTTTGCAAGTTACCTCGGATCATGGTCCTGATGAAGCATACCATGTCTCGTTTCAATAGGACAAAGCATTGCTGAGATAGTCTCAAATCCATTTTCACGTCGACCTCGTTAACTTCGCATTGGCATAATTTCTGAACGGTAGAACAAATTAAATTAAAATTATTTCTGGTCAGTTCTGTGCGGCTCGGTCGAGATTATTTTGAGCCATCGTTTGGAGAAATTGGATAAAGTTTGAATGACGTGAAAATGTTAAACTGTAAATGTCATAATGCAAGATGGCAGCTACTGTAATTAGCAGAGATTTAATGTAAAGGTAAACGGTCTGCACTTATATGGTGCTTTTTTTAACCTTAGCTGTTTTCAAAGCGCTTTACACTGTGACTCATTCACACATTCACACACCAATGATGAGCTGCCATGCCAGAGCTGGCATGCAAGGTGCTAGCCTGCCATTGGGAGAAACTTGGGGTTCAGTGTCTTGCCCAAGGACACTTCGGCATGTGGACTCATGTGGGTCAGGAATCGAACCAATAACCCTGCAATTAGTGGCCAACCGGCTCTACCACCTGAGCCACAGCCGCCCACTGTGGTCCGCCCCACTAAAGGTCCATTTGAATCATCAGAAGGATGAAAAATCAGATGAAAAAATAATGTTGTCTCTAGGACAAACGATTCAAAAGATTCACAAAAAAGAAAAGTGCATTTTTGAACTGGTGGTGGCACTATAGATTATGACATAGAGACCCCAAATTCCTTCAGTGCTTGGCCTTTAATTAAAGTTCTGTAATTAATTAGCAGTGATTTGAAACAAGCTCGCATTAAAAACCACCAAACAATCAGTATCGGCAGAAGATGTTTGAAATAATCAGACATCTATATCGGCACACACATTTTGTTTCGGTGCATCCAAAGTTCTTAGCAATATTTGTATTTATGTTGGTTTCATACGATTTTGAAAAACAAACAAAAAAATACAGATGCGTTGGATTTAATAAACATTTAAAAAAGGTTTTCGAACCTATTTTAAGGTAAAACATATTTTTTTTTTGTCAATATCAAGCTTGATCAGCCGAAAAGGAAAGTCACTTGAGAGGCGGAGCAAATCCTAAAGATGTTATGAAAGATTACGAAAACAAATGTGTACCGATATATTGTTTGCAAGGGCTCCAGGAACGTGTTGAAGTCTATAGGGACTTTAAACATCAAATATATCTGATTAGCAGTGATTATGTTGCTTTGTGCAAGTGGAATTGGCATCACCTGGTTAGGACTCCTCTTAAAACCTAATCGACTCACTAATAAAACCTCTTCTGCTCTCACGCGCTAAATGGCGAAAGCAGATAAACACCGTTCAGTGCCGTTCCGGGCGCCTGATTGGCGAGTGCTGAAAGGGGAAGCCCAGAAGTGGCATGTTTACATTCAGCCAGAAGTTTGTTTCAGCTGGCCGGAGGGAAACGGAAACGACTGCAGGATAAAGTGGAGCTGCATTCATCAGACGAACAAAGAAAGGAAGTGAGATCCTCTAAATTAAGCTGCGACTATCAGAGGCTGGGAATGGGAAGAGGCCACAGAACACTTCCACAATTCCATGCTAAGGAGGAAAATGTTTATGATATTGGAATGTGGAGATATGTATTAGACTTGAATAAATATAAAATGTTTCCCTAAGTGTCACTGCTAGGGCTTTTCTGCCGAATAAAAGGTTTGCATAGCATGCAGACATGATTTTAGTCATGAGATTTCACAGAATGAGTTTCATTCTGTGTCATTTGAGTCATCATTGAGTCTGTGTCATGTATTTGGCGCCATCTCCTGGTGGTCATATGTAACATTGTGCTTCATGTGGATTATCTAATGATCTATACATCTGATTATCTTGTGTGTGGACTCGTTTGAAAGATAATCACAAAACGCAGCACATAACATAATTGTAACATTAACATAATTGTCAAAGATATATAATTAGCTGTTACTCACTATATTTTTGTCTGTGAGTGAAACAAATGAGCTGGTTGTATTTTACTCTTTGAGTGCTTTCCAACAACATATGACACATGGATATTTGAACATTTGGATGTTTTTACTGCTATCGCTGTTGCTAACTTTAAAACTAGTGAGTTTAAAATAGGTGTCGGAAATCCAGTGATGCCGGTAGTGACGATTTTTGACGTCATATTTAGTATCGGCTCATCTCGCTTGGAACCTCGACCAAGGTTGGAGTGGTGGTGGCGTAGTGGTCTAATGCACATAACTGGTAATCAGAAGGTCGCTGGTTCGATCCCCACAGCGACCACCATTGTGTCCTTGAGCAAGGCACTTAACTCCAGGTTGCTCAGGGGGGATTGTCCCATTAATAAGTTCACTGTAAGTCACTTTGGATAAAAGTGTCTGCCAAATGCATAAATGTAAATGTAAGGTGGTACTTAAAAGTATCAGGTACACCAGGTACTACCCACATTGGAAACCACCCAAAAAAAAGCGAGCAGAGGCGAGTTGAGGCGAGTTGTACCATGCAGTGGAAAAGCCCCATAAAATGACTGATTTAATGTACCATGACAATAATAATAAAGTGTATTTTATGCATACCGTTGGCTTTTTTCGGTCAATATTTCAAACCCGCTTCTTTAGCATCCGTCTCTATAAACAGCCTAGTCAAGTTGCACAAGAAACTCCACGTGGAGTCAGTGATTGTTTTTTATTTAACCTCTAGAAGGCGCCGTTATATTGTTGAAACAAGGAGTTCAGGCTTTTTTTACTGTATTTATGTTCATTTAACATTTTAAATGTATTTGACTGATAGTTTGGTTCAAATTACAGGTTTGAAAAACCTTTTGAACCATATCAGATCAAATGCAAATATATACATAAACACTGAATATCGTAAAAAGGAAAACAATGAGAAATAATTGTTTTCGCAATATAACCCGCCCTAGTTGCTACATCCTAAATAGTGTGAAAATGAAGGGTTAAGGGATCTGATAATTGTAGGGCAGCATTGTAAGGGTTAGCATACACTCACCGCCGCCCGCCGTAGCATCTGTCCCATCTAAAAAAGCGCGAGACAGAGCCAGCATGTTATTAAGAGCTTTAAGCACTATGATTATGTCTAGGGATGGCATAACCGCTGGCATCAGGGTGGTCTGGATGCTCCAATATCAGATCATCCTGATGAGAGAGTTACGTTTAAAACCTCTTACATAAGCCAAACATCAACACAGATTTCACTTCCTGAGACGCAAACAGAGTCAAAGGATATTTCACTGTTTTTAATAGGCAAGCGGGTGACAACTCTTCTTTAAAGAGAGAGGCACCTACAGTTCACAGGCCAACCCGGGCACGGGCCGATTTGAGTCAAACACATCTAGAGAGCTGGACATTAAAAAAAACATACTAAATATAAAGTCATTAATCTGATCCATTTACTTAATACAAGTTACTTGTCTTATTGATTCATCAGTGCACATTATCCCAAATAAAAAATTATTGTTTTTGTAATCTTTCATTAAATGTAGCACCTTGCTCCGCCTCTTAAACCACTTTCCTTTCTGATTGACATCATCAATAGAAACTTCCCGATTTGATTAGATTCTGAGGCATACCATTAATAAATAGTCTTGAAATTGTGCATAATTTACATTTCTACAAATTTCTACCATTTATGAGTATTTATATTGATTTTTAGAATTAGCACTAAAATGGTACTGTCTCTTTAAGAATAGAAGCAGTTCAGCGAGCGTCCCACAGAAGTGTTTTAGTTTAGTGCATATTAATGAGAGGGTAGTCACTTTGGACATAAATTACACAGAACTAGTCAAACCAAAAGAATTCTCAACCGGCAGCGATAGGATCACGGTGCTAAACTATTTCGTCACTAAACTAGGGATGTGCACAAGTAATCATTCTGCACCAGCTAGTTGCTATTAAAAACACGATATCGCAACTTGATTTTTCTTTACGCATTTGCCAGCCGCTAGCTGCGCTAAATGCTGTACTTTCCCTCTGAATCTCTCACCAAATCCCGCCATTAAATTAGAGTCCTCTAGGGGGCGCTAAAAGATGATATTATGGCATCTGTGGTTTTGAAAGCAAAGTGTAGCACTTGTAATATTTAGCTTCCTTTTACATTCTAGCGATTGATATTGGGTTCTTGTTTGAGTCATGCAAACCAACGGACGACGATCTGCTTTTATGGTGGAAAAACTGCGAAGCAGTACAAGAAACTCTGAAGCTTATCAGACCAGTATGTGTGTATATGCAGAGCGCTTTTATAAAAAGTCAACTTTTACCATTTTATTAAAATCATTAAAATAGCTGGAATTGCTGCATAACGCTTATTATATATAAATATATTTATCCTCGGAAAACATTTTGCTACATCCTAAATAGTGTGAAAATGAAGGGTTATTGGCTCACCTTTTTCGCCCCTCATGAGTCTGCATCCCTGAATTAATTTGCAAGAACAGATCTACAGATTAGAAAAGCACCGGACCACAGTGGGGCGGCTGTGGCTCAGGTGGTAGAGCGGGTTGGCTGCCCTTCGATTCCCGGCCCACGCGACTCCACATGCAGAAGTGTCCTTGGGCAAGACCCTGAACCCCAAGTTGCTCCCAATGACAGGCTAGCGCCTTGAACTGGTGACTGGGACACAGTGTAAAGCGCTTTGGTAACCTCTAAGGTTAAAAAAAAGCACTATATAAGTACAGACCATTTACCATTACCCAATTAGCACTCTTGCCAACAGTGACCTCATTATATCGCATTTTTTGCATAGCCGAATTTTAAACATTACAAGTAAACACGCTACTAAAATGGACAGAAAGCATGGACAGGTTCTCGAAAAGGAAAACGATTGATGACGGTTATGTGGGATAGTGGTGTGCCGTGGTATTTTCTTTTTATTAGTAAAAAGTGTGATTGATTAATCACATTTTAGTCGCATTCTCTAAATTTTGGCCGCATATGCGAGTAAAAGATCAGTCTTGGAATTTTAATCAGAAAATCAATATTTGTACCCAGCCCAAATCAAGTCCATTTACAATATTGAGTTGAACTTGGATATACATCACATTACAGAAATGTATTGTGAGGGGTTGTGAATACCATTTCATGTTTAAAGGTGCAATATGTAAACAATGTCACGTCTTTGTTTGCCAAAGTGTGAACAGCTTGTAACGCAACTTAAAAAATGAGCCCTTCCCAGACTTCCTAGGTTGCCTATTAAAGCCTGTAGACTGATTTTCATGTGACGGGAGCGGGTCGCTTTTGACGGGAAAATCCACAGAATGTGACGTTTATGTGCGCTCCCGAGAGCCTAAGTGCTTCTCTTCCGCTATTCGACAGCGACAACAAACTGCAACACTAGGTAACATTATGTCCAGCTCCCAACACAACACCAACTAGTACACAAACTCAGAGTTTTGGGGATCAAAACAGACCCTGAATTGGCGTTCTTCTTATAGGACGGGTAAGCTTACATAACTGCAAAGCATGTGAAATATAGTGCCTTAAGTATTGATCCATGTCATTTTAGCTAAACTACAATAACACATGAAATGAATGCTAGACAATGTTCAAGATCATGCAAAAAGCTCCGTTCATTAGCGTAACGTAACTTGGTTATACAGAAAATATATACGATCTATTATTATAAAACAATAGCACATCGATATATCAGAATTAATCACATCAATACTGAATTGTGTCAACATATTTATAATCTACAGTCTATTTTATAAACAGCTACGGTCATCATCCACCAAATTGAGCTAACAGCTACTGCTAAAGCTGGCTAGCTAGCTAACGCCGACATAGGCTATCGTATAAATGCAGTTAATGTATCATGCAAAGAAGTGAAGTGATTACTTCAAACTACAGTCTGGCATAGTCAGACCGATATCCACACTTTGTTTTAGTCCTGTTCCAGCACTGGAGAGTCAAATATAATATACTGTCTCAAAGTTTTAGAAAAACATTCATAACTGTGTCATTTTAATTATGCTACCTCATCCGTCAGCATGATGCCGGTGAATCACGTTCAGTCTCTTTATACGTTACGTCATTGTTTTGGCCGATGCTCGCTCGCTTGCGTCACTATGGAGTGTGTGCACGAGCGTGAGCATGAGCAACAGGTAGCTGCTGCAGTTCACTTAACGGCCACAGGTGTCACTAATAACAAGGGATTCTGAATCTTACAAACTGCACCTTTAAGCATCTCCAAAGTGAGCGAGAGGGTTTAGCAAAGCAAACTGGAACTCTACAACTCCAGGTGCTGTCTAAAAGCAGACAGAAGGTCCGGCAAACACAATGCTATTAAACGCAATAAAAGCAATCAGATTGATCCGATAACAGACACTTTTACATTATAACATTCACTGAACCAACTTAAGTATGAACAAGTAGAGAGAAAATCTGCTTCCGAATGAAAGATTCCCCCTTAGCATTATTCCAAGCATCACAAATCCCCTTCAAGAGATGTTCCAATGTGTTAAACCGAACACGTTATGACAGCGCCCCGTTTCAGAGCGCTGTTCTAGAATTCAACAGGAAATATCACCACTTATCTCCATCTTCAACTCATTAGAGCAGTTTCTTAAAATTTTAAACAAAAGAAAATTGTGCAGAGAATCTGTGTTGGCAGACTCACTGTAAAACTTGAATATTAGCCAACTTTTAATGCCTTGCCACATTCAGGTAGGACCTAAAGTCTTTTAAAAGCTCTCTCCCCTCCTGAGACTGCCAAGTCACATCCAATTTATTAATGCTAGCTCACCTAGCAGGCTGCCGCTTCCACTTCAAAAAGCTCGACTCAAAGCTCTGCTCGAGGATTCTGCCTTTGGTGTCAGAAGCCGGGAGAGAAACGGTACTTAGCGAGAAATCAGAAGCACAAGATGATGTTTTTAGACTTTAAAGTCTGTGACATAATAGGGGTGCACCAATAATAAAACATTGATGATGAAATGAGGCACCAAGGCATTTCAGTACAATCATGTTAGTCACAACTACAATAAATGCACGCTGACTGGAATCAATAAAAAATGGGTTTATATTAAATAACCATATTTGAATGCCTATTTTTGGATAATCCAGTCAGTGAATTAACCAACCTTATGCAATATTACGCATCACATCAGTCTGATCTGTTGTTTACAACATTTATTGTTATTATTATAATGTTTCCCCAAGAAACTCAACCTTTTCTCAAAGCAATGCAACAAAGAACATAATACACAAGTAAAAAAATAAATAAAATTATTTGGCTTAATTAGTCATCTCAATAGAGAATAATATAAATATCTGTAGGCAAACATGGCCGGGGGGGTTTTCTTCTTTCTAACATCAAACACCATTGCACAGAATATTAGAAATGGAGTGGTGGTGGTGTAGTGGTCTAAGCACATAACTGGTAATCTGGTAATCAGAAGGTTGCTGGTTCAAGCCCCACAGCCACCACCATTGCGTCCTTGAGTAAGACACTTAACTCCAGGTTGCTCCAGGGGGGTTGTCCCTGTAATAAGTGCTCTGTAAGTCGCTTGGGATAAAAGCATCTGCCAAATGCATAAATGTAAATGGTGATGATGTGCACTTTAAACCCCTTTATTTTGGTACATGATAGTGTGTTGTAGATTTCGTCAGTGGTCACTGTTTAGCCGTTTGAGATGTTGCAATTCCTTCATAGGGCTTTAAGGTAAAAAAGCTAGAATTCGAATGGGTTATGCACGTTTTGTGATCTGCGGCGCGATAATGAGAAGCCAGATTGAGTAGCGCGATGCCGCTCTGCGCTGTCCTGTCAATGGGGCACAAATATCGGGAAGCCTGCTAGAATCGAGCGCACTTGCTTGCTCCAGGCGTGGAACACGGAAGTGCCGAACACAATATGAATGTCATTGAATTTACCAACATTTTCAAATGGCAGAAAAACCCTGTCCATGCTGAAGTCCTGCAAACCGATAGATACACACACACACACGCGCCTTACACATGGATATTTACATATTGCAATATGCACGATATAGCTAAATCTCTATTGTCGCCACGATATATATATACACAATCATATCGCTCAGCCCTAATTTCAAAAGCATTCATTGTAAAGAAATGCTGGTATCACGCCAATCTGTGCAATCGCGATTTCATTTTAAATGCAAAATAACTTCATTAAAGCATTCGCCGTTTCATGTAAAGAAAATAACATATAACGTGTGCGTATTAATTGTGCATTAAAGTCAAGGGATATTTATTAAGAAAGAAAACCAGCGAGTATTGACGATGACTACCACCCCTGGAGTCACGTGTTCGAATCAAGGGTGTGCTGAGTGACTCCAGCCAGGTCTCCTAGGCAATCAAATTGTCTCAGTTGCTAGGGAGGGTCGAGTCACATGGGGTAACCTCCTTGTGGTCGCGATTAGTGGTTCTCGCTCTCAATGGGGTGTGTGGTGAGTTGTGTGTGGATCGTGGAGAGTAGCATGAGCCTCCACATGCTGCGAGTCTCCACAGAAAACCAGGACGATTTAGATTACAAGTTGACTTTAACTATTGGGTTTAGGTCAAAATATACTTTGGTTTTTCACATATTTCGTCATCACCACAGTACGCACGAACTGTCCATGTTCAGCACAGTTTTTCTAGACACGTGTTGACTGTACTAAACAATGTCGAAAAGCAATCAAACCAGTCCGTATTGGCTCGCGAGTGCTTTGAAAGGCTAGAGCACTCGACCGTGTGCGATGCAGAAAGTATTCCCTTAGCATGATCGACATAGACACTGACGTACCTTCATATTCGAGGCCTCCGTCTCCAGTTTGGTGAGGTGGTTGGAGTTGTCTTCGAGCTCTTGTCTCAGACTGGAGTTCTCCATCTTCAATGCCTCCACTTGCTTCAGCAGCTGATCATACGATGCTGCAGCCATCCTGGACAATCTCTTGACCTACAACATTATAAGAACAGAGGAAATCTCATGCGGTGCTGGTTGAAAGATATGGTTTTTAAACGGCCAAAACTGTTATTTAGAGCGCAGGGTGGCCAATGTAATGATTGTGTGAGGGATAATGTACAGTCAGACACAAAATTAACCTTGACGGGTGATTCTGCCAAGTGGAGGACTCTTGGATTACCCAAAAATGGGTTTATTTCGCAATAATGAATGGCTTACTGCACATTAACAGGCTTAGTACACAGTCACAAATTTTGATATCGATTACTGATATGAGCATGGAGTGATACAAGAGACATAAAACTAGAACAGTCATCTAGGAACAAATTTGCATGGGACAATATTAAGCTTTTTGACAGCAGAAATACGGGATTGACCAATCAATCAAGTATTAAAGAGAGCAAAAGTCTGATCCATCCCTTAAAGAGCTGTTTATACAGGTAGTGCATGATCACAGTGTCGCTCATGGTTATCTGATACAGGATGATCTTCTGGTGAGAAAGTGGATGTCTTTCGGAGAGTGTTTTTGAATGAACCTGTCATCCAGAAAGCACCCAATTGGCCCGGTTGCTAGGGAGGGTAGAGTCACATGGGGTAACCTCCTCGTGGTCACTATAATGTGGTTGTCGCTCACGGTGGGGCGTGTGGTGAGTTGTGCGTGGATGCCGTGGAGAATAGCATGAAGCCTCCACACGTGCTACATCTCCACGGTAATGCACCCAACAAGCCACGTGGCACGGAGGCAAATGAGATTCATCCTACGCCACCTGGATTGAGGCGAGTCACTAGGCCACCACGAGGAATTAGAGCGCATTGGGAATTGGGCGTTCCAAATTGGGGAGAAAAAGCTGAAGAAAAAAAAAGAAGTTCAACCAAACTCCAAAGCCTGTTCCACTTTGGCACATTCTTGTGGCGAGTAAACCATTCGAGCACTAAATAGTAGATTGTGTCAGTCCTTTGCCCCGATCTAAATCAAGTAATGAATATGTGCTTACCGTTATGTGTCAGCTAACTTGGTATCCTGCGGTTTTTACGCTTCGTTCGATTATGCCGGAATCGGTGTTGAAAGCGTTAAGCCAGTTTATTTCGCATTTTGGGATACCTAAGATTATACAGTCAGGTCAGGGTACCATTTTCACATCTGAGGTGCTCCGTCAACTTAATATCAAGCACAAGGCTTCGGCATATCATGAATGCTGTAACTAAACCAGACTCTTTCCCTCCTCCTCGAATTGAAGATTGCGTGGATCAGGTAGGTGCAGCAAAATGGATCAGTAATTTTGACTTATTGAAGGGATACTGGACGGTTCCCATGACCGAACATGCGCGTGAACTCTCTGCCTTTACTAATCCTGACAGGCTTTATTCCTATAGTGTTATGAGCTTCGTTCTGAGGATCACACGAGCCACGTTCCAATGATATATGAATCGAGTGGTTGTAGGACTTGAAGGTTGTGCAATCTATCTGGATGATTTAGTTGTGTGTAGCAACACCTGGGAAGATCATTTAACCATTAACCATTTGGTGGAAGCCCATCTCACTGTGAACATTGCGAGCGAGTTCACCAGGGCCGTGGTGACCTATTTAGGTAAGGTAGTGGGTCAGGGTTGTGCGTCCGGTGCGGTCAAAAGTGGAAGCATTCGATCATAGTATCGAATGCCTAACCCTTAAACCCTAACCTAAACATCCTGTAAAAAAACAGTTCCTTGGAATGGTCAGAAACTATGAGTTTTTGTAAGACTTTTTCTGAAATTGTTGCCCCACTGATTGACCTTTTAAAAAACTTTGTTAGGTTTGTATTGAACCCAACCTGCCAGGATGCAATCGAAACCATAAAAACACTCCTCAGCTCTGCTCCAACGCTAGCCGCTCCACGCTTGGATAAGCCTTTTGATGCATGTGGATGCAAGTAAGGTGGGAGCGGGTGCTGTTCTCCTGCAGGACGATGAACAAGGGGTTGAAAGACCCAAGTGTTTTTTTGTTTTTTTAAATGTTGCCCCATCAAAAAAAATGACTTTGTAATTGAAAAAGAGGCTTTAGCTCTAGTTTGGTGACTTCAACATTTCAGCATTTATGTGGGAGGGGGCGGGGTTCCATTGGTGGTTTATTGTGACCATAACCCACTTACATATTTATCAACTCTTCAGAATCTGAACCAACGTCTAATGCGGTGGGGCACTATTTTTGCAACCCTATAATTTGAAAATCCATCATATCAAGGGTGCGGATAATGTTTTGGCCGATGCTCTGTCCCATGCTCCCATTTCCTCAAGGATGTTTCTGTGGATTTCCTGTTGCTTTCTTCCGTTGTCTCGGTCCTATGTCTTTTCTTCCCATGGCCAGGTGATGTAGAAGATTTGGGATTGACGTGCAATGGTACAAAAAGCTAATGGTAGTGTTTCCAATGTAGCAGTTGTTAAAATTGGTGTTTTGATGTGTGCATTTGTTTTGTAGCGCATATGGAAACTATTGGAAACTTTCGTTTCTATCTTGTGGGGGAGGGTGTAACAACCTGGTTAGTTCACTGCCTGTTTTGCGGTTTCTCTTTCCGTGTGTGTTTGTGTTTACAGGTGATTGCTGGGCTGATGAGTGACTGGGAACACCTGCACACAGATCGGTGACTAAAGTTGTCATGTGACAAAAACCAAAAAACAGAACTCTTTATACCCATATGAGTGCATGTAAATACACTCAGAGGTCTTGTCGTCGTAAACATTAGGCTTGCTTAGGAAATGTAACCTATAAAGTGCTGGCCAGAGGGTTTCCAATCAAATATCATGTTGTCAATCATCAGTTAGCATCATACTCTGACCTCTCATGTTCCTAATGAAGTCAATGGCCATTTCATGAAGAATTGCAATAACACACATGACTCACGTGTGTATGACACAGCTGACGCCTGTGGGCCATTTCATCCGTACTGAGAGGCGAGCGACTGGGTTAAGTGACATGACTGTAACATGGAGGCACTTGAGCACAGATGAAAGTTTCTATTTTTATCTCGATCTCAAAGTCAGGGCTGAATCAACCATGTGGAAAAATCTATCACCACATCGTCACTAAATTACCACTGAGATGCTGAAGACATCAGCAAACTCTGTACAGCACACGTTTAGATTTTAGTGGATGTTATCTGGACTTTACTGCTAATATAGTGTATTATGGAGCAAGACCAGGGCTGAAATATGGCACCATTATGGTAATCAAAATAAGTCACAATAATGCAATCTACAACACTGTATCAAGTACCAAAACAAAGGAATTTTGAAGTACACATCATCACCCTTTCTAAAATTCAATTATGTTTGATATTAGGAATCAGACCGGCTAAAATCCAACAATATATTTACATTTACATTTATGCATTTGGCAGATGCTTTTATCCAAAGCGACTTAGTGCCTTGCTCAAGGACACAATGGTGGTGGGGTTAGAACCTGTGACCTTCTGATGAATATGTTGAAAAGCAATTGTTCCATTTGTAAGTTTTGTAAATGCGGGGGGGGTCTGGGTAGCACAGCGAGTATTGACGCTGACTACCACACCTGGAGTCGCGAGTTCAAATCCAGGGCGCGCTGAGTGACTCCAACCAGGTCTCCTAAGCAAACAAATTGGCCCGGTTGCTAGGGAGGGTTGAGTCACATGGGGTAACAACCTTGTTGTCGCTATAATGTGGTTCTCGCTCTCGGTGGGGCGCGTGATGAGTTGTGCGTGGATGCCACGGAGAATAGCGTGAAGCCTCCACACACGCTACGTCTCCGCGGTAACGCGCTCAACAAGCCACGTGATAAGATGTGCGGGTTGACGTCTCAAACGAGGAGGCGACTGAGATTCGTCGTCCGCCACCCGGATTGAGGCGAGTCACTACGCCACCACAAGGACTTAGAGCACATTGGGAATTGGGCGTTACAAATTGGGGAGAAAATCTAAATAAATAAATACATATTTATTAATGCATTTGATTAGACACCATTTTGATGCTGAAGTTTAATTAAACTTAAAAAAAAAATGGAATTTAGAAAAATAAAAATGGAAATATAAAAATATAAAAAACTTTATAGGGCCCTACTTGACAAAAACTTGAAGTGTTTTCTTAAATGAAATACACTTGAAGGAAACATGCAGTTGCTTGAATTCATTATTTACATTTATATTTAAGTTTTTAAATAGGCTACAAAAGTGTGTTCAAAAGCATATTATCCATTTTTGCTATGGTATCAAAATTGGTATCGAGAAACGTGAAATTTTACTGGTATTGGTACTGACTACTGAAATTTTGGTATCGATACAACACTAATGGCAACTAATTTAACTATGGTATTTCAGCATTTGCCAAGGTAACATTTACTTAGGGAAGGCAAATACACAAATGACAGTTTTTCATTATGTAATAATAATGAAAAACTCATTGGCCTCATACGTCACAACAAGCTGGGTTTTTACAATGCACAATAAGGTGAATTCTTTCCCTTCCACTATTAGTATATTACATTTTAACCTGGTTTTACATTAACCAAACACGCAGCCAATGTTACAAGCAGCCAAAAAAAAACCCTGTCAATGTGAAAGATGTAATTTGCAGATGTGTCCAATCGATGTGACTCTGCTGCAGATTCTGCCACTGTTTCCAGGGCATCCATGGCCATTAGGAAGCAGAATTTTCATGCCTTGCAGGATTGAAAAAAAAGGCCTTAGAGAAGACACTTCTATTCAATACATGCATTCATAGTGACAACTGTATGGTACTAAATTCAGTGTATTGCATTTTAAAATGGAATGGATCCAATACACTCATTCAATTATACTTCAATACACACTGGCGGCATAATTGAAGTTTGGAATAATGTACAGATTTTACTGTTTTGGAAGGATATTGGTAATTTAATTCACCAAAGTGGCATTCAACTGATCACAAAGTATAGTCAGGACATTACTGATGTAAAAAACAGCACCATCACTATTTCTAGAAAGCAGCATCACTCCAACACCTTATCCTTGAGTAATCATGCTAAATTGATCATTTGTCATATCAAACACAGCTGAAAGATATTTGGTTCATGAAATGAAGCTTAACATTGTCTTTGTGTTTGTTTTTGAGTTGACAGTATGCAATAGACTGGCATGTCTTAAGGTCAATATTAGCTCAAAAATGGCAAAAAAGAAACAGATTTCTCTAGAACTCGTCAGTCAATCATTGTTTTGAGGATGAAATGCTTGAAATTACCAAAAAACTGCAGATTTCATCCAAAGGTGTAACTACAGTCTTCAAAGACAAAGCACAACTGTCTCTAACAAGGACAGAAAGAGATGTGGAAGACCAGATGCACAACTTAACAAGAGGATCAGTACATCAGAGTCTCTAGTTTGAGAAATAGACGCCTCACATGTCCTCCGCTGACGGCTTCATTGAATTCTACCCGCTCAACACCAGTTTCATGTACAACAGTAAAGAAGACTCGGGTGCAGGCCTTATGGGAAGAATTGCAAAGAAAAAGACACTTTTGAAAAGGTTAGAGTGGGCTAAGAAACACAGACATTGGACAACATATAATTGGAAAAGAGTGTTACGGATCGAAACCCCATTGAGCTTTTGTGGGATCAGCTAGACTGTAAGATGTGTGAGAAGTACCCGACAAGACAGTCACATCTATGGCAAGTGCTACAGGAAGTGTGGGGTGAAAGGTCAAGTGCTACAGGAAGTGTGGGGTGAAAGCTCAAGTGCTACAGGAAGTGTGGGGTGAAAGGTCAAGCGCTACAGGAAGTGTGGGGTGAAAGGTCAAGTGCTACAGGAAGTGTGGGGTGAAAAGTCAAGTGCTACAGGAAGTGTGAGGTGAAAGGTCACCGGAGTATCTGGATAAACTGACCACTAGAATAACAAGGATCTACAAAGCTGGCATTGCTGCACGTGGAGGATTTTTTTTGATAAGAAGTAGTTCTGCTAATTTTTTTCTAATTGTAATAGCAATTTTTCACGTTAATAATGTCCTGAATATACATTGCGATCAGTTGCCACTTTGGTGAACAAAAGTACCAATTTCTTTCCATAAGAGCAAACTTCCAAACTTTTGGCTGCCAGTTAGCATTAATTTAATTTAGTTAAAAGATCATTAGACTGGGTTATCCAGGCGATCACAAACAAATCTAATTATAATATCCAAATTGCTTGTGATTGCAATGCAAAAGCATCATTTCTGAAATGTTGAGTCTGCTTAAGTACACCAAGATCTTCTGATTACAAAACATTGTTAATAATTAACCAGCATGGTTGCATGTGATATAATGACTACTGATCAATCCATACTGTTATTAGAGCAGAAAACGGTGTATCTGTCAGCTGACACACATAAGAGGACACATACTATTGGAATAAACAAACGCTCGTATGACAAAAGCCATTAAACATAAATGTATTTAATAAGAAACACCCACAATAATGAATCAACTTATTTCTCTGTTTTTAACACACAAATGAGTTTTGAGTCCAGCTGCAAACCACAACTCACATTTATAGCAATTGAATGCAACGACTCATACAAATACAGTGAAAATATTTGACATTTTGAGTGATCAAGCAAAGCACTATCTGGCATGTGAACAGATCAAAATGGTCGACATCAACGAAACAAAAAGGCTTGAGGTATCGAGAGAGTGAAAAGGAAACAGGGAGGAGTGGAAGGAAGACAGACTCATTAATATTTCAACACTTCCTCCTCCCAAAAAAAAAAAGAAAAGCTGTATGACAACGAATCTGAACGTTGACCACTCATCTACAACATTTTGCATGTTTAATGCCGTATAGTTGCACTAACCCACAAATGCAATCATCAACATCAGTTTTATCTGCATGCATTTATTTCACAAGAGGTGCTGATTTGTGCATGCAATGTTACAATGCATTTAAAGCGGTTACCTCTTCACCAGCGATGCACAATCCCAAATTCCCTGCAGTCAACTGCACAAGCACAGATGCCCTTCCCTCAATGCACAAATACACTTCGGCCAAATACATCAGCTCACATCCTGGTTTAACATGCACCTGGCAAACAAACCCTTGAATTACACTAAACACCAACAGCACCTGTGACAGGTCTTTGTGCGTGCATCACCGGCACTTCGGCTAAAAAAGAAAAAAGCCCCTCTCTTGCAATAGCCCCTCCATTTTGACAGGGCAATTACAGCTTACATTTACTGTGGAATCCGTGTCCACAGCCTTGAATTGCTATAAATAATTGGTGTGCTTTCGCATCTGTCGCCATGCAGCACAATAGAGGCTTTTTAGCGGCTGCATTTGCAGCATCCCAGTGATAAAACACAAATCACAATCCATGCACATCCCCCACACCCTCTCCAAAAGCAGCCACCAAAACAAAAGGCTTATCGGCACCGCCTTGCAATTCCACACAAACAGGCTATTATTTCTTCACCCGAGAGCTGCTACTGAATAGAACGAATATAAAACATCGGTCTGTACGTTTACAGGGCGATCAGGGGCGTTAAACAGAGACTTACCCCATTCTGCACCAGTGACAGCCTCCATTCCAGCAACCCGTCAAGTGTGTCAGTTGCCGGAGAGTATCCAGCCAGCAGTGGGTCACATGGGCGAAGGCTTGGCCAATCAGAAGGCAGCCAGCCCAGGCTGCTGGTGTTGGTGCAGTGGCTGATGATGACTGGCCAGAAATCTGCCCCACCATACAGCTGCTTCCCTTGACTGGGTTTTAAAGCTGTCGGGGGGGGGGTTTTGGGTGGAGGCCCCAGAGATGCCGAGATGGGTCATAACGCCTTGAGGTCAAGCGAACCAGCATAGAATAAATGGATCAATACGGAAGCCCAAATTTTGTTGTGGTCCATGGTGGACCTTACAGCTGATGTTCAATGCATTAAACAAAAGTTATGAAGGATAAACAAACTGACAGATGCAATGTTTTCTTAGTTTAGGGGTAAAAAAAAAAAAGTTCTAAACAGCTGAGCAATGCTATACTGCTCCCGAACATTCAGACATGGGGCCACACCGCTGTGGGAGGAGTTTAGAGGAGCATTTATACATGAGGACGCTACATGTAAAACCTTAAAAATGTGTAATCAATGACTTTATGCAGTAAAATTCACATGAGTTCAGTAAAAGATGCTGCTTTAACCACTCGATGATGATTTAAAGTAATATATATGCAGTAGAAAATGTTTAATTTGTCTTCTTTACATTCTAAATTCATGATGCTAATGTGCTAACACCATATACATGGCCATAATATGCGCAGATTAAAATTAAGGGGAAAAAAATATGTATTTTACCACTATTCCGATACCAAATTAGGTGCTGGTGCCACCATCTGTAATACTTGGTGGCACCAGTGCCACCGCTCTCATATGTTAATCTGGACCCCTGTGGTGCCATGTATGTTCTGTTAGATAGGTTTATATTTTCTATTGGTGTTTGTTTAATAAAAATAGTGAAAGTGATTTTCGAAACACTTCAAGTGTCAAAAGCTCCCAGTAAATATTAAACACACAAATGAGAAGGCGAACATGAAAAACTCATCTATAATGATTCTGAAGTAATTTTAAGCTATTACTCCACTGACGTGCGTAAATACGGGTCCAGCCTTGCAGGATTGTGGATGCGTTCCCAGCAGCACCACTGCTGATGACACTGAATGTGATTTCACAAAATGAGTTTCAGTCTGTGCCATTTGAGTCATCACTGAGTCTGTGTCATGTATTTGGCGCCATCTCCTGGTGGTCATATGTAACATTGTGCTTCATGTGGATTATCTAATGATCTATACATCTGATTATCTTGTGTGTGGACTCGTTTGAAAGATAATCGCTCCTCTAAGTTAAATGTGTCCAAATAAGTGATATTTTATATTCTGTTTATGTTTCATTAAGTTATAAGCAAAAATGCAGCATATAAGCAACACCTGTTCAAATGAAACCTAAATGTCAAAGACATATTTAGCTATTACTCGCTATATTTTTGTCTGTGAGTAAAACAAATAGACTGGCTGTATTCTTCTCTTTGAGAGCTTTCCAACAATATATGACACATGGATATTTGATGAGTTTGACGTTTTTACGGATTACAATAATACTGTAAGAACAGCGCAAAATTATTAATAAATTATCAAAACGGAACACTTCTGATTTGCACCTGTTCAGTTTTGGTCATAATGCCTTCATGCATTGGAAAGTAGAGCTTATAAGCTTTAAATTGATATCTATTTTGTGTTGGTCAAGACTGTAGTTATTGAAATTTTGACTCTTGCTGGTGCATCGGTGGGCCCATCCGAGCATAAAGGGTTAAACACAAAATAAAATGCTTATAAACTTCATACGACACATCAAATTTAAAATATTCGGTATAAATAAACCATTGTTTTTCATACCGCCATTAAACATGATTATTATGACTAGGGCTGAGACGATTACTCAGCCCTAGTCATAATAATCACGTTTAACGGCAATATGAAAATCAATGGTTTATTTATAACAAATTGACGTTATCGACAACGTCGACAAAAAGTTTCATCGTCGAATAGTCCTTTAATCTCATTTAACGAAACTTTAATGATTGCGCGCGAGAGCAGCACTGCAGCGCACCTGACTAAGGAAGAAAACAGCTCACAGACGCACTCCAATCTTTCCAACCAGCATCAGCTGACGTAGATCACAAAGTATGAGGAAATAATACAAAAATACAAAATAAGTAAATACAGAAGCATTCTCGTTGTGGAATAAGTGGAGCCAGAGTTACCAATTCGCTGAAGCAAAACTTGCGTGTCGAGCGTCTTTAAAAGGAAACATCCCAACGTTACATCTTTAATGCAGATATATTTCATGGATCATAGCTTTATTCAAGTTCAAATAATAACTAAGCTTGTCACGTAAATAACTACAAACTCTGAATCTGGCATTTCTCTGTGCGCTCAGCGCCTCTTCTATGAGTTGCGCGAACGTCCCGATCTAAGGGGGAGAGATTGAAACACTACCTGGCTGATGCATACTGTCCCGGGACGCTTGTCCCTTGAGCGTGCACTGTTGCAGCAGCTAGACTATAACATGATTGCTCGTGACTTATTGAATCATAATATATGTGTCACTGTGTGTTTATTATCCTGAAGAAATTTGGCAATAAGCAGCTTGATTAATAAGAGGTTTTTTTTAGTGCGTTAAAGATGGATTGAAGTGAACAGAAAGATGAAAGAGGTGTAGTCTCCGCCCCACTATACACAGCAACAAATTACGTTTTTGATTTGTTTTTGTTTTGGCTTGTTTTCCAATATAAAATACACTTATATTTAAGATACATTCTCTTAAAGCAAGTGTAAATATGTTATGTTGCTTCTCAAGTAAATCTTGTATTAAGGATTTTTAGACAATTTTAAATAAATAAATTTGCAGTCATTTTGTTTTTCTTAATTATAGTTAACAATAAGTATTTTTTTTCCCTTTAATTCAGTGAATGTTATTTAGAGGTATTTTTAAAAGATGACTTTGACCTCTTTATTTTTAGTAAGCACGTTTAATACAATCTTTTAAATCGGCACAAGCTGAATTGTCGGTTAAAAGCTAATGATTAATCATTGCAAGAATCACAGAAAAGTCTAATAATCGTTCTAATAATCTTTAGATTAGTAAACTCTAGAAATAATCGTAAATTGCAGCCCTAATTATTTTACATTTAAATTACTTTAGCAGACGCACTAATGCAAACTGCCATTCAAGAGAAGGAATATTTCCAAATTTACTGCGTGAGATGCACAACTACACAATACTTGCAGAAATATAGACGCTCAATTATACAATGATTTATTGTCACTTTTATGTTGTTCTTTTTTTATATAAAAATCAGCCAAATATGGAAAAAGTATTCCTACTGTCAGATAAGTACAAATAGATGGTTTGTCTCAGTTATCTAGAGAGAAATGCTAAAATTTTCTGTGAAATACACTAGTATTGCTGTGCAATGACATGTAAAAAACAAACAATATATATATATATATATATATATATATATACAGCATCAACTACAATAAACAAAGTGCAACCATCTCAGTCGTAAACGGAGTACTGTAATGTAATATTCGTTCCCAGCGGCCATTAATGTTCATTATTGAGTGTTTCCTGCTATTGTGCAAGTTACAATTTCATTCCTGAATAAACTTTGAGTAATACATGGCATTCTATAAGTGGCTGTGATTTGCGTTCTCAAACTGAGAATGTGAATAGAGAACACGGATTGGGGGTCTTTATATATGCTGGAAGTGTTTTTTCATGTAAATGAGGTTTGAGTCTTTGAGAGTTGAAAACTGGACATTGGCACAGACCCTTGTTGGTCAGTCCTCTCTTGTGGTGCCATTCAATGGAAACGGTCCTCACATTTTATTCCTTGTGTGGGAAAACATTCCAGAAAAGAAGAGGAAAGGCTATGTTTTGTGGTTATTACAGCTTCAATCTATGATATTCCCTCTTATAAAAGCCTGCGTTTATCTCAGTACACCATGTAGGGTATAAATGCAATCCAACAGTTATGGTAAATGGTCTGCACCTAGCGCTTTACACTGCGTCTCATTCACACATTCATACACACACTCATACCCCAATGGCGACAGTGCTGCCATGCAAGGCGCTAGCCTGCCATTGGGAGTAACTTGGGGTTCAGTGTCTTGCCCAAGGACACTTCAGCATGTGGAGTCGTATGGGCCGGGAATCGAACCGCCAACCCTGCAATTGGCAGCCGACTCGCTCTACTACCCGAGCCAAATTTGGTTACATTTTAGAGGGATACAAGGATGACAAGACTGTTAAAAATACATATTAAATTATTAGAGAGAGTTGCCACATTCTGAACACATATTTTGAAATCAACTATGTAAACACAATAAACACCGAACAGGCCTGACTTTCAAAACACCCTCCCACCATTCTCTTCCTCATAAAAGGATAATTATAACACTTAGATAACCATGTTGCAATGTCCCAGCTAAAGAGGACCCAAAACTGTCCAATCATCTGACCAAGCAATTCTCAGATGAAATATATGCAAAATACCCCAGTTATGGGATTTTAGACCATGCAAACAGACAATATTTTTGCCGAACTCTAGGGCTGTCATGATTATTAAATTTGGCTGCCCATTAATTGCCCAACAAATAATTGCGATTATGACAATTAACTCTCTGTTTTAAGTCTTTCACGATTAATTGTCATATAAATTTTCACATGTGTACTTCGTAAGTAACTTCAAACTACAAATATATAAATAAATAATAAAATAGGAATTTATAATGTCCTTTTAAGGCTTTAAACATGTATATCATCACATATCAAAATAGTTCTCAATACTTTAAATGTGTCTCTTTCTTGGTCAACTTCAGATTTGGTCAATTTGACATTTACACTGTTGTTTTTGGAACTTAAATTTTTTCTAAAAAAATAAAACACATTTTTATATATTTTTATTATATTATATCATGCAATAGTAAAATATTTCTGCCCTGATTTCTTCACTTTCACACATTATTTTAATGCTCTTTGATTAAACACACGAGTCCTTATTTCTCGCAAAACCTTGAGATTTAGTTTCACCGTTTTATCACTCCACAGAAATAGAGTAAGCGTGCGTCTCCTCAGACATGGCGTGTTATTAACACTGCATATATGAACCCGTTATAACAGGAATATTTGCCATTACATGATCGTTTAAAGGCCTATTTGAAAGTCTGCGCTGACCGACTGGCCCCCATCTTCACTCAGGTGTTCAACAGATCACTGGAGCAGTGTGAAGTTCCCTACTGCTTCAAATGCTCCACCATTATTCCAGTCCCCCCCAGAAAACAAAAACACAGGACTTAATGACTACAGACCTGTCACTCAAGTCTGTGGACATGATGTTGTTTGAGAGACTGGTTTTGGCCTACCTGAAGGACATCACTGGACCCCTACTGGACCCCCTTCAGTTTGCTTACAGAACAAACGTGTCTGTAGATGATGGTGTCAATATGGGACTGCAATCCTGCAACACCTCGACAGACCTGGGACTTATGTGAGGATCCTATTTGTGGGCTTTTAATACACTCTCTCAACCAAACTGACCCAGCTCTCCATGCCCACCCCAATCTGTCGATGGATCACCAGCTTTCTGACAGATAGGCAGCAGCTAGTGAGACTGGGGAAACTCACATCTGGGACCCTCACTATTAGCAATGGTGCTCCTCAGGGCTGTGATCAGGGATGCGTGAGATATGTATCAACCGGTCAAAGACATCTGTCTGTGCATGCTTATGTAAAAACATTTAAATCCAGACAGGCACATGAAGCTGTCCTGTTTAAGTCCACATAGGATGAAATTCCCATGACAGGCCCAATCTCACTTCTCTTCACCTGTGTGACTGGCTGAGAACCAGTGGGCGGGGACAACAGTGTAATGACGAGAAAAAGGCTGAAATTGTAGGATTTTCTCGTAATTTAAGTCGAATGTCACTTTACCACAGCAGAAAAGTGCTACACACAATAACAACATCCTGACAACCCATATTCAATAGCTCTGTCAAACCAAAACAATACTGATCCTTTAGGAGGAGGGGTACAAATATACAGCACTTTAGGCCATCTCGAAGGCCATAACAGGTCCTTGATTTAGTTAAAAGTTCACCATATGCCAGTGCAAACAAGCATCTCGGCTTTGTTTGATGGCTTGTGGTCATCCATCTTCTTCTTGATCACATTCCAGAGGTTTTCAATGGGGTTCAGGTCTTGAGATTTGGCTGGCCATGACAGGGTCTTGATCTGGTGGTCCTCCATCCACACCTCGATTAACCTGGCCGTGTGGCATGGAGCATTGTCCTGCTGGAAAAACCAATCCTCAGTTGGGGAACATCTTCAGAGCAGAAGGAAGGAAGTTGTCTTTCAGGATAACCTTGTATGTGCTTGATTAATGCGTCCTTCACAAATACTAATCTGCATGATTCCAGCCTTCTTGAAGCACCTCGATCCTCCACCAAATTTCACAGTGGGTTAGAGACAACCATTCGACGACCAGATATTGGGCAAAGCTGAAAATTGGACTCATCAGAGAAGATGACCTTACTCCAGTTCTCTACACTCCAATCCTTATGGTTTCAGCCTTTGCTTCTCATTGATGAAGGGTTTTTTTCTAGCTTCGCCCCAAGGAGCCTGTTTGGAACCGTCCTCTCCGTGCACTTCACCACAGCTGCCATTTGCCCTTCTTTTTGCAGGTCGCTTGATGTCATCCTAAGGTTGTTGAGCGACATTTGAGTTGGTGGTCATCCAGGTCAGTAGTGTCGTTTGACCCTCTGCTGGTCTGTAGCTTTGTAGTCCCCAATGTCTGCTGCTTGTCTTTGTTCTTATGAAACGCCATCTTTGAAATTTTAAGGATGGAAGCAACCTGATGCTCACTGTATCCCTCTGCCAGGAAAGCCAGAATTGAACCCTTCTTTTCTTCACTGAAAACTTGGCAACTCTTTTAGCATGGTCAATGGTTATTTTTTTTATTCCAATTACTTTTGATGTACTACTAGCACTGTTTTTGCCATCCAGCTGGTCCTATTGCAAGAGGACAGTGATGATAACACTGGAATGGAATGGCTGCCATAAATGTTTAAGACACATTCGGAGTGGTCTCTTATCCCTTGTGCGACCTTCGGGACATTTTTGTCTTTTTCATTTTTTTTTTTTTTTTTCATTTTGGCTGTGTTAATGCCAACGGCATACATTTTTCCAATGGTGTGTATTTTGGGGGGAAGTTTGATATTTCAATCTAAGTTCCTATAATACACTGTGTACACACAATAGTAACACTCGGGACCTTCAGGACAAAAATGTCCCTATAGAAACCCATTAAAACTGCGTTATTTGATCTGAGTGCCATTAAAGCATAAAATCATATATTCTATGATATTATGCTTTCATTCCGGAGCCCTGGCTTCAAAATGTACATTTTAATATTTTCCACCAGATGGCGCCATTTTTCTCATGTTTAGCCTATGGAGCAAATACAAGCTTTCCCCCTATTCACTGTTTACTGTATTATAGAGCACTGCAGGACAACTGAATAAATGATGCAAATTTTGTGAGTGTGTTGGTATGGATGTTGGTTAAAAAATTAACTAATTGAAAGTGGAAAATAAT
>NC_068319.1:1827445-1847445 GCF_025860055.1 Xyrauchen texanus | reverse complement strand
TACCCTCCCTAGCAACCGGGCCAATCTGGTTGCTTAGGAGACCTGACTGGAGTCACTCAGCACGCCCTGGATTCAAACTCACGACTCCAGGTGTGGAAGCAAGCGTCTTTACAACTGAGCTACCCAGACCCCAACAGGGTTTTTTTCTTCAATAAAATAATGTACAAACTTTTAACCAAGCACAAGTTTCTTATATTCAGAAAATGCTCTTTTTAAAATATCAGTAACAATATAATCATTACTGTCAATTTTACTTTATTTAAATAAGCTGTTGTTAATCCCAAAAATAAGTCACTTTTTGCGCAAATCCGCTGCCGTTTTAAATAGATCAATATAAACATTGAAACCACTTTTTTTTCAACAAATAACCACTAGATGGTGCCATAAACATGTGAAACTGATAAACCAAAGATTGTTTGGCTCATCAGATTCAACAGAGCAGCCGTCAAACATTGTGTTTCATATTTGATGCGCACGACATTATAGGGTTAAATAAATGAGGGACGAGTCGAAACAGCTTTTGTTGGAAAACAACATTATGCCACAAATGCTGTTAACTGAGGTTAACTGTTTTAGGCTCCTCCCATTTTCAAACACTACACAGAGAGTGTGTCATTAAAAAGAGTCAATATGAACTTTATTTACATTAGTGTCGCTGGGCTGTATTGTTTTATCTGTGCGTTTTCATGCTGTAACTGGCATATGTTCGGTTTATTCATCGTATGTGGTTTGTGGTTATGAGAAACCTGTCAAGCCTCATATTAAATCATAAAACAAAGCCATAAATCCTCCTCTCACGCTCACAAATACACAAGAGATAAACAGAGTCTGTGATTGATGTCAAATAATACAAAGCTGTTGTGTTCTTCACCATGAGATGAAAGTGAGGAGATCTGATGTTCCTGTTGTTACATTAAAACTCTAAATGTCAAATGTGTCATTATATCTTCACTTTCCCCACAGAGATCAACCAGAGGTTCAGTCGTTCTGGACTGTGTGTTCGGTCACGTGAATCTCTCTGAAACCGAATATTTCGGACTTCGCTATTGTGACCGCAGTCATCAAACGGTGAGTTTCAGAGATTGCACATAAAAATGAAAACACCCTCATGTAGTTCCAATCCTGTATGACTTTTTTTTTTTTTTTTTTTTTTTTAGTGGAGCCCAAAAGTAGATATTTTTCAGAATAGTCATGCTGCTCTTTCCTGTATAACAATAGTTGATAGTGACCACGAAGCCATTCAAAAGTTTTTCGTGAGGAACTGACCAAAATTTAACATTGAAATCTCATCTCTCAAATCTCATGTGGTTTTGCATAAATTTAAATATGTCGAATCAAATCTGGCACAATGTGTGATATTTGAATATACATGCAAATACTCCTCACTCAAAGCTATCGTGTGGCTTCAGAAGACTTGGAATATAGTTGAATAGTTTTACTTTTATGGTGCTTTTTCAGCTTGATAATCGGAATCTCATCAAGGAAATGACTGACAAAAATGTTTGTTGATTAAGAGACGAAAAAGACGCATCATGACGATAATCGAGCGGTTTTAATTAAAGACATTTCTCAGAAATGCGCTGCACATAACGCTTATCCTAACCCGTTTAAATGTGAGGAATTCACAACAGAGTAACTTCTAAAAATAGCTTATAGTTATTTATATTTATTATATGCAATTATTAATATAATTTATATGTAATTTTGAATATTTGAATCTTTGGTAAAGTTTGATCTGCAGTTTTTTATATTTGCATTTTTTGTTTTTTCAGCACATTTTATTAACAGTTAATGAAACAAACTCATAACACAATCATCCCAACAAAACATGTTTTTATTAAGTAAATAAGGTTTTAAGTAAATTAATAAATAGTAGTAATTTTTAGTCTGTTACAGTACATGTTTTTGTCATTTTGCACATCATCAACTAAAACATGTTTAATTTTACATATTTCAAAATATATTTGTAATATGTTTTATACGTTTAAATAATTGTGAGTAATTATTTGGTAAATAATTTGGTAAAGTTTGGTCTGCAGTTACAGTTTTTTTATATTTGTATTTTATTGTTTTCAACACATTTATTAACAATAACTGAAACAAACTCATAATGGTGCGTTCACAAACAACACGAAGCAAACGTTTCGCTTGGCACGATTACATACAAAGTCAATGCAAAGATGCGAATAGGCGCGAATGCAGCGAATGGCGCGACTCGAACACACAAAATCGCTTCATTCACGTATTCGTGCGAGTTAAAATGTTTCAACTCGAGCAGTAAGTTGGCATGACGCGTTGTCGCGAAAGCCTATCAGCATTGAGATTGTCCGGATGTCACTGATGTACTGACGTAGCAACTGAAGAAATCTGGACAAATGGATGAGTAAATGGTTGTAGCGGTGTGTGCGCACCCGGAGTTGTACAACACAACGTCATACATGTACAGAGACCGGACGATCAAAGACATCGCTTGCAGGAAAGTGAGCGAGGAAGTTGGACGTTCTGAAAATATGCGCGTCTATTTGATTCCAGCTATTGGTTGAACTTTACTATGAACCAAGTCGTAGAAGCCCCGCCTCCCGTCCTGTTCCGGAAGAGAAGCGGGAATACTCGCGGGTTCACGTTACTCGCACGAACGTGAGTTTAAACCATAGACTGTAAAACAAGATGGACGACGCCCCTTCGCTCTTTTCCATTGGTGAGAACTGAAGCCGCCAGTGTCCCGATATGGTGCTGACATCTTGGGACTTGAGTCTGCGCAGTTGCGATTTCGGGATGCAGTAGTGAGCAGGAAGTAAAGCCGCGAAATCTAGGCCGAATCTCGCCGAATCAATCGCAAGGACACACCCCTGCACTTTTGACTTATGACGTTGCGAAATAATTAATTATAGAAATTTAGATATTAAATTTAAAGCTCCAATCTCCTCAGTCCTCTGAAGATCCTGAAAAAAAGTCTGTTGGTGCTTCAGTGACTACTTCGCTCAGAGAACCTGTCAATCACAGCTGTCAATCATGATGTCACAGCAGCGTTTTTATAGCATCAAATAACTAAAAACAAACTTATTTTGAAAACAAACACTTGAAATGACATCAATGTGATAGAAACAACAGTAAATGACAGAAACTATCTTTGGAAAAAAGATATGTGAAGTGTAATTGAATTGTTTATTTGGTCTCACGTCCCGTTGAATAACATGGGGAGGCGGGGTTTATGACCTATACTAGGACCAGCCACCGGGGGGCGATCGAGACGTTTTGGCTTCACTTTTGAGGGCTTGTGCGGCAGGCTTGGTTTAAACACACATTTCTAATCCAGCGGTCAAACTCGCGCATCCCCAAAAAATTCACAAATTAAAAAGACAATATTTAAAGTCTGCCAGTAAATAAATAACTAATAGTAACTTTCGTCCATTACAATCCATGTTTTCGTCATTTGGCACTTTATCATCAACTCAAAAAGTTTTTCCCATGTTGTTTAATTTTACAATAAAATTAATAAAAATATTAATGTCTGATGCATTTTTAAATAATTTTAAGTCATTTTTTATTTATTTTTTATATTTGAATTTTTGGTCAAGTTTGGTCTGCAGTTACAATTATTATTATTATTATTATTATTATTATTTTATTATTGTTTTTAAATACATTTTACTAACAATAACTGAAACAAACTCATTACACAATCATTCCAAAATAATGGAAAAATAAAAATAATGTCATAATTAAATAAATAACTAAATTATTATTTTTGGTCTGTTACAATTTGCTAAAATAAAAAAAAAGTGTTTTGTTTTGTTTTTTGTCTACTGACAAAAGATTTACTATAATTAACGAATATGACATCATGAAATATTAAATACAGTTTAAAGGACGTTTTCATCAAAAGACAAAAATTATGACCAAAATAAAAAGCTGTGAAAATGAACATTTCCCTGGTCACCGCATGCATTGAACGGAAAAGAGCAGCGTGAACATTCTGCCCAAGAAATAAAGTCATGCAGGTTTGGAACGACATGAGGGTGAACTACACTTTTCAGAAAGTGTATTAAACAGTAAAGGTTTGTCCTGCCCTTATGAGGTCAAAACGAGGTCCCCAAAAAGCAGATATGAATTACATTTACACAAATCTATCAAGTGTAAACACTGATTACGATGAAGAGAACATGAAGAATAAATCCCCTTCAAAAATGCTACAATTAAACAATAGTGTCATGGTGACTGATTTGTGGGTGTGGCTTACATGCATTCTTCACGCAAAGCTGTTTCATATAATTATAAGGAACAAAGACAGACAGGAATTCCTGCCTAACACACGTATACATGTTTTGTGGGGCATTTTTCAACGTGCGGTTACACGGGTATAATAAAACATCTGTCAACATATGTGGGTCGAAAAACAGTGACCTAATGTTTATTGTTATGTTCCCGTTTCATCTGCTGTGAATATTGTAAATATAACGTTTTAACGCAACTGAAGTAGACTGAGAGTTCATTTGAATAGTCTTTAAATAAGTATTATATAGCAACAGGCGCTTTTAATGCAGACAGACTCTGAAATGCATTAGTTATAAAACCAATGAGATGTTAATTAGCTGCACTGCATCACTGATTGATCAAATCACATTTTATGCCCTCAAATGAGATATTTATTGGCTTTATAATCAGGCTGTAATAATAAAAGACCTCAAAGATAAAAGTTTTTCAGGTTATTCTGCAAGAGAGTGTCTCTCTGGAGATAAACAATGTATTCTGTCATCATTTACTCACCTACATGCCGTTCCAAGCTTGAGGTCAACCGATAGTGGATTGTGCTGATATGATAACGAAGATAGTGAAAAATGCCAATAACCGATTAATCAGTGCAGATATTTGTATAAAAAATACAAATCTCAGTCTTTAATTACTATGACGGGCACAGACATAGAGGCTACAACATTACTATCGGCACCGATTAATCGGTAAAAGTACTTTTTTCTGCCCAATTTGTAACGCCCAATTCCCAATACGCTCTAAGTCCTCGTGGTGGCGTAGTGACTCACTTCAATCCGGGTGGCGGGGGACGAATCTCAGTTGCCTCCGCGTCTGAGACCGTCAATCCGCGCATCTTATCACGTGACTTGTTGAGCGTGTTACCATGGAGACGTAGCATGTGTGGAGACTTCACGCTATTCTACGCGGCATCCACGCACAACTCACCACACGCCCCACACCACGATGTTCGTAACTGATATTAAATATATGATGAAACACAACTATTCCCATAATATATTAAGAAATATGATGGGTCATGCAGGGAATTTTGGGAACACCCGATTATTGTTTTGTACTGTTAAAAAGTGCATGTGCTCATAATGTATATTTTTACCATTAATTATACAGGAAAATCATACTTTTTACATCTAAAACAAGACTTTTTATTGTAAAAACGTCTGTTTTGTCTTTTATAATATATGACGATATTTTACTGTATATGTTACAGTTAATACTCGTTGATTAATTAAAATTTTTACAGTTTACACTTCTTTTCGTTGCATTTGCACATTATAATATGACACAGAATAGTGCAGAAGTGTGCGGTTTGGGACGCACCACATGAATTTGATTAATGAAATCGCAGCTTTGTGTGGTTGAATAATCAAATGTCGTGATTTTGGTGTTATTTGGTATAATTGTGCAACACTTAAGAATCGTGACGTTATTCTAATCTGTAGATGGCTGTGTCAGATGAACACTACATGCTTCATGTTTTAACAGCCTGTTTCAGGGAGCTGTTTAATTTTCCTCATTTGTATTCAGAGTTTGCGTGACTGAACGTCTCACGAGCTTTAAAGCTCTTGCTCCACTCGCTCAAGTCAGGAAATAAAGTTCATGATCTTTACGTTAGAAAATACACAAATCATAGACAAACGCTGTTGGTGCACCCTGTAATAAAATCATTTATTTTGCAGTATCTTTGTCTAAAACTAAACTAAAAAAGAAGATAAATAACATTCTGCAAGTTATCTTACATACAGTAATTTTGTTTTATGGATTATTAGATATGATGTCATATAATGAAATGTGTGATATAGACTGTAACTGATCAAATCATCTGTTTTTTTATGCTTGATATTTACAGTATTGGCTAGACCCCGCAAAAACGCTTGCAGAACATAAAGATTTGATAACAAGTAAGTACTGGATGATCTGTTTATCTATTAAAAAGTTGGTGTGGGGGGTATCTCAGCGAGTATTGAGGCTGACTATCACCCCTGGAGTCATGAGTTTGAATCCAGGGCATGCTGAGTGACTCCAGCCAGGTTTCCTTAGCAACCAAATTGGCCCGGTTGCTAGAGAGGGTAGAGTCACATGGGGTAACCTCCTCGTGGTGGTTGGCCGGAGTATCGGAGCAGCGGGGGCGGTATTGCACTCGCTCTATCGCACCGTTGTCACGAAAAGAGAGCTGAGCCGGAAGGCAAAGCTCTCGATCTACCGGTCCATTTTCGTTCCTACCCTCACCTATGGTCATGAAGGCTGGGTCATGACCGAAAGAACTAGGTCGCGAGTACAAGCGGCCGAAATGGGCTTCCTCAGAAGGGTGGTGGGCTTCTCCCTTAGAGATAGGGTGAGGAGCTCAGTCATCCGTGAGGAGCTCGGAGTAGAGCCGCTGCTCCTTTGTGTCGAAAGGAGTCAGTTGAGGTGGTTTGGGCATCTGGTAAGGATGCCCCCTGGCCGCCTCCCTAGGGAGGTGTTTCAGGCACGTCCAGCTGGGAGGAGGCCTCGGGGAAGACCCAGGATTAGGTGGAGAGATGACATCTCCACACTGGCCTGGGAATGCCTCGGGGTCCCCCAGTCAGAGCTGGTTAATGTGGCTCGGGATAGGGAAGATTGGGGCCCCCTGCTGGAGCTGCTGCTCCCGTGACCCGACTTCGGATAAGCGGTTGAAGATGGATGGATGGATTAAAAATGGATTAGATCAGCATGAGACTGTAGAGTAATTATTCTTTAAAGGCCTCCTGCTAAAGCTGATATTGCTTTTCAAATGATAATTTGAATGTAATTACGTGGTTAAATTCGTTAAATAAGTATTAATGAATACGATTGTGTTTGTGCGTGTTTAGACTCCCAGTAAAGTTAAATTTTTGCATACTGATCTGCTCTTTGAGAAATGACTATGTTGCTTCCTTTTAGCTTAGAATTGACCTTAAAATCCCCCTTAAATCAGCTGTCTAGAATGCATGTTTCTGATTGGTCAATTCTACGGGCCCATCGGTCATTCTGTGATTGTGTAATTAGTGCTAAACTGAGTGATCTCCTACATCGCTGTGCTAGTGGCCTCTTCTTTCATGTAATAATTGAAAGCAAATCAATATTTCATGTCCATTTATATGTTTATTAGCCTTGTAATAATCAGGATAATGTCTGATCACAATATAACGTATAGCCTATTGTATATGAGTTTAATGGTTTATGTTTCACAGCGGGACCTCCGTATACTCTCTATTTTGGGGTGAAATTTTATGCTGAAGATCCCTGTAAACTGAAAGAGGAAATTACAAGGTGTGTATTATGTTTTAAAATGTAGATTACAACATATAGAGGAGCAATCTTTCAATTATTTGAATCATTTTGTATCTTTAATAGTATTTGTCTGTCAGGTATCAGTTCTTTCTGCAGGTGAAGCAGGATGTTCTTCAGGGTCGACTTCCGTGTGCATTTAATATCAGTGCCCAGCTGGCAGCTCTTGCCATTCAATGTGCGTAAAAGCCTAAAAGCATTTAACATATTTAATCTGCTCAAACTGAATAATTCCATTTCTTGGTCTGTTGTGCATTTGTTTATGAGCAAAGGAAAGTAACAAATGTAACAGTAAATTTCGAAAATGTTCCATTGATCTGACAGTTTAGAATGTTCCGCATTTCAAATATTACCAACAGTGATGAGGTCATTGTAACGTTTGCATACGTGATAATGACTGTTTGTTTTTATTAATCGATACATTTTGCATATTACTATCAATATCTCTCTTTATATAAATATATTTGAAACTTTAGAGTTTCTAATCACCACCTCAATCTTTAACGCTAGTTTTATGCTACCTTGTAAATCTCATGTCACTGTAGTGTCCTTCAGAAAATACTAATTTGACTCATTGGAAATTGAATGTGAATGATATTAATTCTTTCTTCTATGTGTTTTCCACAGCTGAGCTCGGAGATTATGACCCGTACAAACATACGCCAGGTTACGTGTCAGAATATCGCTTTGTAGCCGATCAGAAAGAAGAACTGGAGGATGCCATCGAACAGATTCATAAAACTCTCATGTAAGGCAATAAATGAGTCCTTGCACACACCATAATCTCTCCAATTAGGAAGCGTTGCATTCTCACTGTTGCCACACGGGGCGCTATAGTTGGCATACCATCATTTTGGGCATTTACTCTGGCAATACCATGTTTTTTTGGACATGAACCATGGTAATACCATACTTTTGGACATTTATTCTGGCAATACCATGTTTTTTTGGACATGTACCTTGGTAATACCATACTTTTGGACATTTACTCTGGTAATACCATGTTTATTTGGACATGTACCATGGTAATACCATACTTTTGGACATTTACTCTGGCAATACCATGTTTTTTGTGGACATGTACAATGGTAATACCATACTTTTGGACATTTACTCTGGCAATACCATGTTTTTTTGGACATGTACCTTGGTAATACCATACTTTTGGACATTTACTCTGGCAATACCATGTTTTTTGTGGACATGTACAATGGTAATACCATACTTTTGGACATTTACTCTGGCAATACCATGTTTTTTTGGACATGTACCTTGGTAATACCATACTTTTGGACATTTACTCTGGCAATACCATGTTTTTTTGGACATGTACCATGGTAATACCATACTTTTGGACATTTACTCTGGCAATACCATGGTTTTTTTTGGACATGTACCATGGTAATACCATACTTTTGGACATTTACTCTGGCAACACCATGTTTTTTTGGACATGTACCTTGGTAATACCATACTTTTGGACATTTACTCTGGCAACACCATGTTTTTTTTGGACATGTACCTTGGTAATACCATACTTTTGGACATTTACTCTGGCAACACCATGTTTTTTTGGACATGTACCTTGGTAATACCATACTTTTGGACATTTACTCTGGCAACACCATGTTTTTTTTTGGACATGTACCTTGGTAATACCATACTTTTGGACATTTACTCTGGCAACACCATGTTTTTTTGGACATGTACCATGGTAATACCATACTTTTGGACATTTACTCTGGCAACACCATGTTTTTTTTTGGACATGTACCATGGTAATACCATACTTTTGGACATTTACTCTGGCAACACCATGTTTTTTTTTGGACATGTACCATGGTAATACCATACTTTTGGACATTTACTCTGGCAACACCATGTTTTTTTGGACATGTACCATGGTAATACCATACTTTTGGACATTTACTCTGGCAACACCATGTTTTTTTTGGACATGTACCATGGTAATACCATACTTTTGGACATTTACTCTGGCAACACCATGTTTTTTTTTGGACATGTACCATGGTAATACCATACTTTTGGACATTTACTCTGGCAACACCATGTTTTTTTGGACATGTACCATGGTAATACCATATTTTGGACATTTACTCTGGCAATACCATGTTTTTTTGGACAGGAACCATGGTAATACCATACGTTTCGACATTTACTATTGTAAAACCATTTTTGGATATGGGAATAGAGGTCTGTCTATGTTGTATTTTCATCACTTTAAACACAAAAGCAATAACAAGAGTGGGATTAGATTTCATTACATGTTCAAATGAGTAATCCGAAAGCAGAAGGTGTGTGTCGATCACATCAGATGTTGAGTTTATAATTCCTCTCTCATCAAGACATGTGGTCTGATGTCCCAAACACTGACTAATCATAGTTCTAGATTAAACTGCACTTTCATAGTGATTCTCCATTGAAACATGACTGTCTGCATGTGTGTTATTGAATGAAACTCTCAAGTTATCAACATTGGCATTACATTAAAGGAGTGGTTCATTCAAAATGTTAAATTCTGTATTATTTGCTCACCCTCATGTCTGATTTCCTTTTGTGGAAACCCAAAAGCATCAAAAAGTTTGAAAACCCCTGCACTAGTATTCTAATCCAAACATATCCGTATAAGAGAAACACAGTGCAAAGATATTAGCGACACTCTTAGTGACAGAACTAAAGGATCAGTGAACTCGTATCAGTGATGTTTCTCACACAAGCTGTGCTGCATGGGACTCTAAATGCACAATAAAAGCTGCGACGATTAGGAAGCAATGTGCGGCCGCACGCACGCACATGGTCCAAATGAAAGGGCTGAATGTGGTGAAGTCCCTGGGGTGGCTGCAAATGAAGTGCTCAATCTTTATAAAAGAGCATCTACAATCACATGAGCCCCACCCTGCCCTCTCGCCCACCCTGCAGCAGTCTGCTCTGTGAGGGGAATCCTTAATTCATTCACACATATGTGATCCTCCCTGCTATGCGTGATGGGGCGACCGGTGACCACAGGAGCAAGAGACGAGCGGTGAACGGGGGGTGATCACACATCAGTGTTTTAGCATTACCAAGTGCTATTTAAAAAACATGCATTTATATAATTGTTAAGGGTGTAAAATGTATGTCACCCCCCAAATATAATGCCGAAATTATATTTTGCATTAAAAAAAAAATGCCTAGAGAAAATGGGTGAAAATACCCACAATGGAAAAAATCTTAATGGTCCTAAAAAATGCTTCATTTTCATTATTGTTTCTTTAAAGAGCTGGTTTTCGATTGACCTCACTTTGTTACTCAGTCTGTGAAAAACACACATTTACAAATCATTGATTTCCTTAAAGAGTTTGAAGAAATGCTGCAAATGACATCCAGATCTTTCTGTGTAAATAAGTGATTTAATGATTAATATTTGAAGGATTGATCCTGAAAGCGCTATTGTCTATATTTTACTCTCAACACTTTAGAAATGTTTTGTCAGGTAGCCTAACGAAAGAATTAACCAGTTGAATATATGTTTAATATGAGTGAATCTGCCTGACTACATTCAATTATAGGAATGAAAGACATTTTTAAGTAGTAAATAGTTCCTTCAGGTAACCGCTGCACATTTTCACCGTTTACAGTCACTTTGATCATTTTTGTGCTGTATATTTTTAGTCTTGCTTTACTATGTTTGTTCAAAGCAATTCCTTGTTTGTTAGAAGCAATGAGTCACATTTTAATAGACTTCAGACACGACTACAGACTCGACCTAAAATGACTTCAGACTTGACTCAACTGGACACAAAGGACTCTCAAAGTATTTCAAAGTCATTTAACCTTAACTATTAATATCTTAAAGGAAGAATTTGTGTTTTAGTTGTATGGTTTCTGCTTCATTTCACATTTCCCCTGGTGTCATGATAGATCATAAATTAAAGACTCGAGACTCGACTCGGACTCCAGTGTTAAAGACTCCAGACTTGACTCAGACTCAAATACTCCAGAATTGACTCGGACTCCAGTGTTAAAGACTCCAGACTTGACTCGGACTCCAGTGTTAAAGACTCCAGACTTGACTCGGACTCCAGTGTTAAAGACTCCAGACTTGACTCGGACTCCAGTGTTAAAGACTCCAGACTTGACTCGGACTTGAGTGTTAAAAACTCCAGACTTGACTCAGACTCAAAGACTCCAGAATTGACTCGGACTCCAGTGTTAAACACTCCAGACTTGACTCAGACTCCAGTGTTAAAGACTCCAGACTTGAATCAGACTCCAGTGTTAAAGACTCCAGACTTGACTCGGACTCCAGTGTTAAAGACTCCAGACTTGAATCAGACTCCAGTGTTAAAGACTCCAGACTTGAATCGGACTCCAGTGTTAAAGACTCCAGACTTGACTCGGACTCCAGTGTTAAAAACTCCAGACTTGACTCGGACTCCAGTGTTAAAAACTGCAGACTTGACTCGGACTTGAGTGTTAAAAACTCCAGACTTGACTCGGACTCAAAGACTCCAGAATTGACTCGGACTCCAGTGTTAAACACTCCAGACTTGACTCGGACTCCAGTGTTAAAGACTCCAGACTTGACTCGGACTCCAGTGTTAAAGACTCCAGACTTGACTCGGACTTGAGTGTTAAAAACTCCAGACTTGACTCGGACTCCAGTGTTAAAAACTCCAGACTTGACTCGGACTCCAGTGTTAAAAACTCCAGACTTGACTCGGACTTGAGTGTTAAAAACTCCAGACTTGACTTAGACTCAAAGACTCCAGAATTGACTCGGACTCCAGTGTTAAAAACTCCAGACTTGACTCAGACTCAAAGACTCCGGACTTGACTCGGACTTGAGTGTTAAAAACTCCAGACTTGACTCGGACTCCAGTGTTAAACACTCCAGACTTGACTCGGACTCCAGTGTTAAAGATTCCAGACTTGACTCAGACTCAAAGACTCCAGACTTGACTCAGACTTGAGTTTTAAAAACTCCAGACTTGACTCGGACTCCAGTGTTAAAAACTCCAGACTTGACTCGGACTCCAGTGTTAAAGACTCCAGACTTGACTCGGACTTCAGATTAAAGACTTGTGAACCTCTCTGTTTGGAAGGCAATGTTTTACGCACAGCTTTACGTTTCTTCATCAGATAACCCATTTTGGACTTTGTATGAATGCATTTTGATGGTTACTCTTCTCAGTTTTGCATTCAATATAATGTTGACCTCTGTGTGCAGGGGTCAGGTGCCCGCTGAAGCTGAAAATAATTATTTGGGAATTGCCAAAACACTGGAAATGTATGGAGTCGACCTGCACCCTGTGTTTGTAAGTAGAGACACAACCTCTTCAGTTCACTTCAATCACTGTTGTTACATATAAGACATTAGACATAGATTTTTATTTTCCTCTGTTTAGTTATTTTGTATTATACTGCTTCGCAATATTTATCTTTTTTTAATTAATTACTTTTATTATGTTTTTAGGGTGAAAAGAAATCTGAATACTTCCTGGGACTGACGCCTGTTGGAGTTGTTGTTTACAAAAATAAAACACAAGTCGGGAAATATTTCTGGTGGGTTTATGTAAACAGAATTTTTGACCTGCTTAATTTTATTTTATTTTATTTCATTTTATTGAATTTTATTTTATTTTATTTTTTCATTTTTTTTATTTAATTAAATTGAATTAAAATTGTATTTAATTTAATTTCATATTATTGTATTTCATTTCACTTTTTTTTTTTTTTTTTATTTTTTATAACCTGATTTTAAAATTGCCTGTTTAATGTGTGACGTTTCAGGCCAAGAATTTCTAAAGTATATTTCAAGGAAACACAATTTGAGCTGCGGGTTATGGGCAGAGATGTAAGTAAAAAAATAGGATTTTACTTTGTATTAATGCATTTAGACATTTATGTACTGACACCTCTTTTCTCATTTAAAGCATACAGGAAAATTAGATTTTAAAACGTGTACATGTATTTGTTAAACATGTAATTGTAGCTGCTTTCATTACATCCATTTCCACCAATCGTGACCTCTGTGTGGTCAATGAAAATCCCATTATTGATCGAGTGTTATGACGGCCCTTAAGCCTCTCGTGAGAATCCCTTGAAAGTGTGTATAAAGCCTCTCCTCCAGGGGCCAATTAATCGTGTGAGAGCAGGTGTCTCGTTCGAGCACTCGACCTGTAATGATATAGTTCATTTAATCTAGTGAGAACACACTAATTACAACACATCAGGGTTATGAGGTTCAACATTAACACAAAGCAGAACATTATGTGCAGACATCTATGATATGTTTTTTCTTTTATTTCATTTTTCACAGTGTAATGAAACTTCATACTTTTTTGATGCTCCCAGTAAGATGGCGTGCAAGAATCTCTGGAAATGTTGTGTGGAGCACCATACCTTCTTCAGGTAGAAGACAGCTTACACAATCTGCTATTGTTATTACATTGTATTACCATGTTTTTTTTTTGTCTTGTGCTACTGGTATGGCATGTTTTTGGACATATATCAGTGTAATAACATAATTCTAGATATTTTCAGTGGTAATACCAGATATTTTAGATGTGTAAAGAAATTTTACCATGTTTTTTGGACATATACCATGGTAAAACTATCATTTTGGACATGCACAATGGTAATACCATGTTTTTGGTCATGTACTATGGTAATGTTGGATATATACCACGGTAAAAATTATCATTTTGGACATCCACGATGGTAATACCATGTTTTTGGTCATGCACAATGGTAATTTTGGTCATGCACAATGGTAATTGTGGACATATACCATGGTAAAACTATCATTTTGGACATGCACGATGGTAATACCATGTTTTTGGTCATGCACAATGGTAATTTTGGACATATACCATGGTAAAACTATCATTTTGGACATGCACGATGGTAATACCATGTTTTTGGTCATGCACAATGGTAATTTTGGACATATACCATGGTAAAACTATCATTTTGGACATGCACGATGGTAATACCATGTTTTTGGTCATGCACAATGGTAATTTTGGACATATGCCATGGTAAAACTATCATTTTGGACATGCACGATGGTAATACCATGTTTTTGGTCATGCACAATGGTAATTTTGGACATATACCATGGTAAAACTATCATTTTGGACATGCACGATGGTAATACCATGTTTTTGGTCATGCACAATGGTAATTTTGGTCATGCACAATGGTAATTTTGGACATATACCATGGTAAAACTATCATTTTGGACATGCACGATGGTAATACCATGTTTTTGGTCATGCACAATGGTAATTTTGGACATATACCATGGTAAAACTATCATTTTGGACATCCATGATGGTAATACCATGTTTTTGGTCATGCACAATGGTAATTTTGGACATATACCATGGTAAAACTATCATTTTGGACATGCACAATGGTAATTTTGGACATATACCATGGTAATACCTCTTATTTGAGACTCTTATTTTCAAGGAAAGCTTTTGGGGAATACTGTGCAATCCTTTCCTTGTCCCTGGTGTTGGTTTAATCAGAACAGTGTTACTTCACTCCCCGAAGAGCTTTACCGCGCTCACAACGCAGGAGGATTTCTGCTTGTAATCTGCGTGTGAAACTCGAGTAGCTTCAGAAAACACAAAGAGCGACAGGAGACAGATTGGCACACGTTACACCTCCAAACTCAGAAGACGGTGTGGATACAATTACTAAAACAAGTACCAGAGAGGTCAAATGAGAACAGAGAATTGTTGAGAATTATGAATCACTGTTACTATTGCTCAAAGTGATTTAATCAATCCTCTAATTCAAAGTATTAAAAGTCTTGTTACTTTAATAAGAGATCACACTTACCATGTTTACCTGATAAAACCCCATAGACTTACACTGAAAGAGGGACTCTCTCAGATCTAGACCGCAGAACATCACAGATGTTTTATCCAGCAATAACAGACATGTAAGCGTGGAAAACATCTGTACTGTAGAATGAAACAGAATTAAACATGTCTGCATTTTATTCATATCTGCCATTATGTTCTGGCTTTTAATTTGTCTGCCGGCTGATAAATCAAACACGTTTTGAGCGCTAAATTAAAGCTTTTGCATTTTAATGAGAGATACGCTCTATAATTAACCTCATTCAAATATGCGGCTTATTAACAGACTTTTGGAAAAACACTTGATTTTTGTCAGGAGTGAAAATGTAAAGAAGAATCGTAAGAAATACATGTAACAAGAGTTCATTATGTGAAATCTTCATTCTTAATGTTTTCTGGCTTCATAGAAATCTATTAAAACAGTTTTGTATCGTTTACAGAATGCCGGAAAATGAGTCCAATTCATTGACGAGGAAACTCTCTAAATGCTCAAAACATCGCTACAGGTTCGTAAATTGTGTGTGTTTATATGTGTGTGTGTGTGTTTATATGTGTGTGTGTGTGTGTGTGTTTATATGTGTGTGTGTGTGTGTGTGTGTGTGTGTGTGTGTGTTTGTGTGTGTGTTTGTGTGTGTGAGAGTGTGTGTGTGTATATGTGTGTGTATATGAGTGTGTGTGTATTTGAATGTGTGTGTGTTTATATGTGTGTGTGTGTGTGTGTGTGTGTTTATATGTGTGAGTGTGTGTGTGTGTTTGTGTTTATATGTGTGTAAGTGTGTGTTTATATGTGTGTGTATGTGTGTGTTTATATGTGTGTGTGTGTGTTTATATGTGTGAGTGTGTGTGTGTGTTTGTGTTTATATGTGTGTAAGTGTGTGTTTGTGTGTGCGCGTTTTTGTGATATACCAGGACAATTTTGTAAGTTATAAACTGGTAATCACAAGGTTATTATGCTATAAATGTGCTTTATGAGGACAAAGACTAGTGTCCCCATATTTCAAATCGCTTAAAAATCATACTAAACAATGTTTTATTGAAAATGTAAAAATGCAGAAAGTTTCCTGTGATGATTAGGTTTAGGGGTAGGGTTAGGTTTAGGGGATAGAATCTATAGTTTGCACGGTATAAAAATCATTATGTCTATGGAAAGTCCTCATAAGGATAGGAAAACAAACATGTGTGTGTGTGTGTGTGTGTGTGTGTGTGTGTGTGTGTGTGTGTGTGTGTGTGTGTGTGTGTGTGAGAGAGAGGTTAGCGCTACTTTGACTTATAAAAAGCAATCAAACATTTTGACTTCGCTATTCAGAAGAAGCGTCTGCTGACGTGGACCATGCCACACTAAAGAGATCTCAGAAGACCATGATCAAGAATGTTGCTTTGTATAAAGCTTGAAGGGTTACAAAGTTATCTGGAAGAGTTTAGATATTCATCTGCCCACAGTGAGACAAACTGTCTATAAATGGAGATGATTTAGTACTATAGGTGCTCTCACTAGAAGTGGCCGTTAGATATTCATCTGTCCACAGTTAGACAAACTGTCTATAAATGAAGATGATTTAGTACTATGGGTACTCTCACTAGAAGTGGCCGTTAGATATTCATCTGTCCACAGTTAGACAAACTGTCTATAAATGAAGATGATTTAGTACTATGGGTACTCTCACTAGAAGTGGCCGTTAGATATTCATCTGTCCACAGTTAGACAAACTGTCTATAAATGGAGATGATTTAGTACTATAGGTACTCTCACTAGAAGTGGCCGTTAGATATTCATCTGTCCACAGTTAGACAAACTGTCTATAAATGGAGATGATTTAGTACTATAGGTACTCTCACTAGAAGTGGCCGTTAGATATTCATCTGTCCACAGTTAGACAAACTGTCTATAAATGGAGGTGATTTAGTACTATAGGTACTCTCACTAGAAGTGGCCATTAGATATTCATCTGTCCACAGTTAGACAAACTGTCTATAAATGGAGGTGATTTAGTACTATAGGTACTCTCACTAGAAGTGGCCGTTAGATATTCATCTGTCCACAGTGAGACAAACTGTCTATAAATGGAGGTGATTTAGTACTATAGGTACTCTCACTAGAAGTGGCCGTTAGATATTCATCTGTCCACAGTTAGACAAACTGTCTATAAATGGAGATGATTTAGTACTATAGGTACTCTCAATAGAAGTGGCCGTTAGATATTCATCTGTCCACAGTTAGACAAACTGTCTATAAATGGAGGTGATTTAGTACTATAGGTACTCTCACTAGAAGTGGCCGTTAGATATTCATCTGTCCACAGTTAGACAAACTGTCTATAAATGGAGATGATTTAGTACTATAGGTACTCTCAATAGAAGTGGCCGTTAGATATTCATCTGTCCACAGTTAGACAAACTGTCTATAAATGGAGGTGATTTAGTACTATAGGTACTCTCACTAGAAGTGGCCGTTAGATATTCATCTGTCCACAGTTAGACAAACTGTCTATAAATGGAGGTGATTTAGTACTATAGGTACTCTCTCTAGAAGTGGCCGTTAGATATTCATCTGTCCACAGTAAGACAAACGGTCTATAAATGGAGGTGATTTAGTACTATAGGTACTCTCTCTAGAAGTGGCCGTTAGATATTCATCTGTCCACAGTTAGACAAACTGTCTATAAATGGAGGTGATTTAGTACTATAGTTACTCTCACTAGAAGTGGCCGTTAGATATTCATCTGTGCACAGTTAGACACACTGTCTATAAATGGAGATGATTTAGTACTATAGGTACTCTCAATAGAAGTGGCCGTTAGATATTCATCTGTCCACAGTTAGACAAACTGTCTATAAATGGAGATGATTTAGTACTATAGGTGCTCTCACTAGAAGTGGCCGTCCAGTCGAGATGACTCAAAGGACACACCGCAGAATGCTCAATGAGGTACAAAATAACCCCAGAGTGAAAAATAAAACAGCAATGTATAAATTACATTTCAAATGTAAAGACAGAAATATTACTCATAGTCATACAGCAGTGAATAGTCGTCCTCAGGGCTGGGCTGGTAATCTGGAATACCGGGCATTTTCCCGGTGGGCCGACGCTCTTTGGGGCCGATCAAGGGTGGACTGGCCATCGGGAGAAACAAAATGTGCCGAATGGGCTGCGATAAACTAAAATCAGCTGCCACATGACCACAAATGGCACCGCGATATGCAGAAAAAGACAGCGAACACTGTAATGCACTGATGTGAGTGGCTTATTATTCATATAAAACAGCGGAAATGGTAAAATAATGAAGACAACCATTTTTTATTTAAGACAAGCAGTTTAATCTATTATTAACAATAATCTGAATAAACAATTTGTCCGCCAAGTAATATAGTTCATTTTCTGGGCAACATATGAATGTGCAATGCGAGCTGTGCATTTATAGTTTTTTTAGGACGGCTTCAAATGTGACTTTAAAAGTCCTTTTGCCAGTTAACAGCATCTGAGCAACATTATGTAACCTCTAAACAGCAATTACTGTATTTAAATGTACAGTCTGTAAGGAGTGGTGGTGGCGTAGTGGGCTAAAGCACATAACTGGTAATCAGAAGGTTGCTGGTTCGATCCCCACAGCCACCACCATTGTGTCCTTGAGCAAGGCACTTAACTTCAGGTTGCTCCGGGGGGATTGTCCCTGTAATAAGTGCTCTGTAAGTCGCTTTGGATAAAAGCGTCTCCCAAATGCATAAATGTAACTGTTTCTGTCCCCAGTGGAAAGACTGTGATGCAGACTGCACCTCGAGCCGACCTGCAGGTGATCAGAACCCGCAGTAAGACCTTCCCGAAGAGAAGTACACAGAATATCACCATAGGTGAGCAGGACTGAGACCGTAATCATGTTACATCACCATCATGTGCACACACAGCACAGGACATTCATGCTGACTTCACAACATTAAGCAGGACTGTAATAAATGACATTTATGTCTGAAAGTTATTGCTTTATTATTTTGTCATCTAATACATTAAGTGTGACTCAAGTGTCCAACTTTTGTGTGGCCGCACTGTAAAGCCGTATCATGTGACGTTTGGCTCAGATGTTCTGATCGCTCTGTTGCGTTCTTTGCGAAAGCGTGTTCGCTTCGCTGCTTCACGGGCATGTGACTGAGTTAAACGGCGTGGCGATGTGGCATGCCAACAAACAGCCAGTGTCGCTCAGCTAAGTCAGGAATGTGTTTGTGAAAAGACACAATTCGTAACACAGTCATGCCTGACCCGACACGTGCGCTGCACTTTTATTGTCCTGTCTAAAGGTGATCACTTGAAGCAATAAAGGAAAGATGCATCTGTTTGAGTGGAGGATACAGATGGACAGATTTAATGTGATAAGAAACTGTTCTGAGGAACTGAATGTGACAGTGACATTAGATTGAAGTCTTTGGCCACAGTAGCACTTGTGTTTCAGATATTTGTGCTTTAGGACGGAATAATGGAGGCCAGACGATCACAAAGACGGAGACTAAGAGTGAAAGCCAGACCAAAACGACAGCACTGTCACCGGTGAAGAGGTATTGCACTCGTTTATTGAGCAT